>NC_045671.1:52005060-52280936 GCF_009829145.1 Chiroxiphia lanceolata | reverse complement strand
TGTACTGCCGTGCCCTCAGCGGGTCCCCTGCATGGGGGTGGAGTGGGAGGGTCGTCCCTCTCCCACATCCCACCCACCCCCTGCTTCCCCCTCCCACCCTCCCTCAGCCTTGAAGTGCTGCCACAGCTGTTAGTGAGCACGGATAAGGCCGCGGAGCCCTGCGCGGCAGGGAGGATGGAAAGATGCAGGGATGAGGAGGATGCCCTACTGACGCGTCTCCTGAAGATCCTGGGGGGCCGAGGAGCCCCTGGGAACAGCGCCCAGGCCCCCGGCAGCAACAAGGCAGGAGAAATGTAGATGGAGTTCGTTTTAGAGCAATGTATTGTAGGTTATGAACAAGTCAGCAAAAACTTGAGGGACCCCGGCCGCTCTCCACACTCACATCTTTTTTTTTTTTTTTTTCAACAAATAGCACTCCATGACGCCATCATACAGTATTTTTAGCCGCCATATGAATGCCCGAAAGGCTGCAGCATGGCAAAGGAAAACATCCACTGACACAATGCAGACTGTGTAGTTAACACTTCAGAACACGATACTGTCTTATAAGCAAAGTTTAATAAGGGATTGAAACACTTCTTTCTAGGCACATACATGGAAATAAGTGCATCTCGTACCTGCAAGTTTCTTGGCAATCTGTGGGTTGTTATTATTATTCATAAATATGAAAATTAATTGAAAATACCTATGAAAAAGTTTATCTGTTTTCATCAGTGGGATAACGCTGTAATGAATATATTTACATCTCATTGGAAGAAATCGAGGCCTGTTTTTCTACTCTGATATCCCCATGTGTTTTACTTATTTTGGGGGGGTGGGGGAGTGGGGTGTTCTTGCTTGTGCTTGGTTTCGTTTTTGTTATTATTTTTGGGTTTGGATTTTTTTGTTCTGTGTGTTGGTTTTTTTTTAATTTTTGTTTATGTTTTTAACTGCTAATCCAACTGTGTCCCAAGTCACCCATCCCACCCAAAATGCAATGTTGAAGAGCTGCTTTCAGCACCCCCCCGGTCTGAGCATGCCCACTCACTCCCCGTTGAGAGCTCGGAGGGGCTGCTAGATCCCCTCTGCCCGTGGAAGGGTCAGAAACAAAGCTCTTGCCCATGCCACGTCCGTTTGAGTGGGAAAAGGGAGGATGTCTGTTTGTCTAATTCCCATTCTTGTGTACTCAGGTCTGGAATCATCCGAGTCCCCCCACTGCCAGCATCTATGAATACAGGCCACTTCTCTACCCTGAATGGGATGATCCCCCCATAGAAGATCTGTTCACAATGTTGATTATCCAGCTATAAGTGCCTACTGTATGGAGCTGCTATAGCCTCGGATCTGCTGCGCCTAGAATATTAAAAACCCCAAGCGAGTTGGATTGAAGGATATTGTTAATGCAAAAAAAAAAAAAAAAAAAAAAAAAAGAGAGAGCGAGAGAGAGAGAGAGAGAGAAAGAAAAGCAAAAAAGGAGGGGGAGAGAGAGAGAGGAAGAGAGAGAAAGAGAGAGAAGGAGAGTATGTAGGACAGAAAATTAAATTAAAAACTTGCCCATGTTTCCACAAACTGAAAAATCTGCCTCATCCAGGCTTGTTTGGAGGGTACGGGAGGTATCTGTGTGAGGGGGACAATGCTATTTTTAAAGATCCAGCTTTATTAATACGTTAAGAAAGAGCTCCCTTGGTAGTATGTGTTCTCACAGCTCTGTCTCAGACCCTATAAAACATTAATGCACTGAAAGCTGTTACAGAGATCTGCACCACCAGCTAGAAGCCTTTACGTTCAAAGGACTTCCATTACAAAATGATTTTTAATTTTCTTCGAAGAAAAGGACAAGCTGAAATAAAGAGAGGCTTTTTGGCACAGAGCTCGGGCCCCTGTGATAAGTGACCATGGTGTGGGGGGGTCACAGTCTGTGTTTTTTGCTTGACCATGGCACATAAGCACATATGAAATGCACTGGCTCACCACCCAATGAGCAAGCATCTAGTTGGATTTCTATATTTATGGACTGGGAATATCGTCCACACATAGTGACTAGAGTTAGGAGAAATAGCAAGAGGGATGTTTTGGCTGACAGCAAGAACAAGGTGTGCACACTGGAGCACACAGAGGGGTCTGTGAGTCCTTGGGTGGAAAAGAAGAGAAAAGAAGCAAAAAACCCCAACTCCACCTCGAGCTCCCAGAAGCAGAAGCCACCATATCTGGAACAAACAAGACCCATGGCTACAGTATGCCTCCTGCTGCACGGGTAGAGGTGGTGGCATATGGTGACTGCAGTCCATGCTCATGGTTTCTGAGAGCAAAAAACAAGGTGTGAACTCAGCAGAAAATCCAGCTGATGGGAAAAGATATTCAAAAAGGGGTAGGCCATCAGCCTTGGTAGGGAGTCTGCAGTGTAGTCTCAGCGAGGCAAGGTCACCTAAGGCATTCACACCGCATCTCCCACTCCCTCTTCCTAGACCCTGACAGCTCAGCCCTAAGCTTAAGTCCAGCCAAGTCCTTTTTGGAGCATCATGTAGTGTACACAACTTGGCTAGATCTCACAAGTATTTTTTAAGTTCTCTTTTTTAGCACCAGTAGAGAGTTAAAAATCCAGGTGAGATTTTTTGTTGTTATTGTTTGATTTGTGGTTTGTTTTGTGGTTTTTTTTTTTGGGGGGGGGTGAATTATTGGCATGTTTCAAACAACAAGACTCATGGTTTGTGGGGTGATAAGTAGGGGGGGTTTGCTAAATTCTTTTATTTTGTTTTAAATCTCACTTCAATTTTAATTCTTGAAGAACAATTTTGACAACATATATCGCACTCATTATAAGAAGCAAAGGGTTATATCAAAAAATTATTAGTATAGAATCACAGGAAACCTGGTTTGGAACCAGAAAAAAATACAAAACAGATATAGATACATAGACACAGGACAATTTTTTTTATAATTATTTGGAAAATGTTATTTTCCCCTAATTCTCCTTTCTTTTTTTTTTCTTTATGCGCATATGATGTTTTAACTTTTACCAAAAATGAAAATAAAGACTAATATATTACAAAATGAGTAACAATGTTCGTGGTAAGTGTTTGCGCGTAGAATTTTTTTCTTTGTTTACTTCTTTTGGGTTTTTTTTTCATTCTACACAAGGTTCAGTTCAGTTTCAATGCTTTTTGTTTTGTTGGTTTACTGTACAGCATATATCAGCAACAGTCCACAATAAATCCTGGAAGATCCAGTATCCCCTTCAGGTTTGATTAATATCCCCTCAATACTCATTTTTTTTTTTTAATTAATATTATTTATTTCTTTTTTCCTCCTCTCCAAAAAAAAAAAAAAAAAAGAAAATAGGCCAAATGAACAAAAAAAAGAAAAAGCGAAACACCACAACCGCCACGGACGAGAGGTCCGTTCTTCTCCCCTACACGGCCACATCTCTGCTCCCACTTGGCCCTTTCTTTTGTTCAGTGTCCAACCTCCCGGGCCCCCCCCCGCACCCCGACTGCCCCTCGGTGCGAGCGCTCCTGTCTCCGCCGCTCCGCCGCCTCTCTGCCGGGGATGCGGAATGGGCTCTAGGAGCACTGGATGGACATGTAAGGCCAGTTGAAGCTGCTCCCAGACAGTAGCATATCCCTGATGAGGGTTTCGATGGGGGTTTACCTACCAAGCGGACGAAGAAGAGCTGCTCGATGACGGAGGAGGAGACGGTGCGCAGGGAGGGCAGCGCAGCCGCAGCAGCTTCCCGAAGCGGCTGGGCTGGTTGGGGTACTGGCTCCGCACGTACTCCTCTAGCGCGCACTGTGACTTCTCCTGAAGGCTCTCGATATGCGCAGCATCCGACAGGCCACAGGCGTCTGCCCACCGCACCGCGCCCGCGGAGGCAGCCGCAGAACGGCGGCAGGCGGGGGGAAAGTGGAGGGAGGAGGTGGAGGAGGAGGAGGAGGAAGCGGGGGGGAGATGGTTAGTGACTGGGAAGCACACAGGGAAACGCCGCTAGGATGGGGGGGCACGGCAAAGGCGCACCCCCCATCCCATCCCACCCACACTAGCCCACTCCCTCTCATCCCACCCCAACCCATCCTGTGCACCACTGCTGAATAAATAACGTGACCTCTCTGTGCCTCTTCGCCGTGGGTATTTTGACCCAGGATGCGGTGGGGTGCTCACACCCCGCTCGTCCCACCCACACACATACAGCCCCCCATGCTTCCTTTCCATATCCCCCTCTATGGACACTCTGTGCTGGTGAGCGTGATTCCCACTCTAGGGAGCCCACCACCAGGATGGTGGAAACCTGGACCAGCCCTTGTTAAATAACATTGAGTGGAGGAAAAATAGGGGTATTGGGGAAAATAATAACAATAATATTAATAATAGTGTGATTATAAGCAGAGGTGGGCACAAACAGAGAGAGACAGAGGGAGTTGGTTGACATGGTTGCATATCACAGAGAGGCAGCGGCTGGGACCTGCAGTGACTGGCAGGGAGCTGGCCGGGGGATGCCAGGGTGCAAGGGGGACCTCTCTGTCCCTGCCACGCTGCCAGGGATCACAAATTGGCCAAACGTTTGTGGGTTGTGTGATAAATCTGGTAGAAATCCAGATAAATCTGGTGGCTGGGTTAGTCCTAGCTTGCACTCAGCAGGCATCTGCAGCCCTCAGACACAAAGCTTGGGAGAGCTGTGGCAGATAAGCCGTGCCTAAAAGTAACCAGTGAGACTCTTTCCCTACAGGAACATACGTCTTGCCCCTTGCAGAACTATATGACCCAGGCAAAGGTGTACCAATCCAAGAGCAGAAACCCTTCACATCCGTGCATTTGTATCTATACACATTATTCTGTGTGTACAGATACAAGCAGGGATGTATAGATGCATCTGTGCATTTGCGCACACACACAGACACACACAAGCATATACCCTATCTCTGTGAACACATAACCCAAACCAAGGGAAAATTGTTCACTGGCTGCTTGTTAAAGGACTTGCTCAGGAAACCACAGTCAAAGAAAAGTGGTGGGTATGCCCAGATGGTGGAAACTATCCGCATTGTTTACAAGATTAATATTAAATATTTAAAAAAAATGAAAATGCAAAAAAACCCTGAACCATCAAGATCAGAGCAAGGCAGTCAGCTAGCAGTGCTGTTTAAAACAGATCAAAGCCAGACTTGGCTAATATATAGATCCATATATGAATTAGTGCATGTTAATGACCCCCAAAGGACATTACAAAAATGTGAATGCAGACTTATGACCCTGGAAAGACACAAGAAATTAATAAATTATTCAAAGCTAAAAAAAAAAAAATCTGTCACAAAGGCATTTTTGGAGTTTAAGTCTTTCCCTATCAAGAACTGACTTTACAAAGATTTCTGAACACCTTCATCTACAATACTATGGCCTCGAGCAAAATACAAGTAAAACAAGCCATAATTCAGGAGCTTCTGAGGAGAAGAACCTTTGACCTGAGCTGCGGACTTGGCATCCCTCAGATGCACAATTATCTGGGCCAGGGCTGCTCCACTAATCCATACTGTACCTTTAATGCAATGATATTTGCAACCATCTAAGCACCAGGTGCACATATATATCTATCAAAAGCTGAGGCCTGTTCTTGTTTGCAATACATATCAAAAACACAGGCCTGTTCATATGTTGATTGCCACAAATCACATTCCATATTTACATATATCTTGCTATTTTACATGCATTATCTGCCCATTATGCATTAGGATCCTATTCAACTTCCAAACAATGCAATATGAAAGGGTCTTACTGACACCCTGGCAGGGCTTTTTTCTTTATTGCCCATATGTCATACCCTTAAGGTTAGTAAAATATTTATCAGACATTTACGATAAGTGCACCTATAACTGCAGGTCACTGGACAATACGGATGGGGAACTTGCTCTCTAAAAGAGCAGCAGCCTGGTGTGTGTGTGTTTGAAAAATACGCCTTGGGTTTTGCCTTAGACCTCCAAACACTCAGAATTTTCTATGCCAATAATATCTATTGAGCTTTAATTATTTTAAATGGACTGGCATATGCCTTTACTTGGGTTTCATTTTGTATCCTTAAAGGTGGTGGTGAGAAGGCTTAACTCTCCCCTCAGACGAGATTAAAAATACTAATCATTAAGGGATCCGCAGCTCGATTCGATTATGCAGCCAGAGAGGTGCAATCCATGGGAGAAATAACGCAATCCAGTTTACTGGAAGTGAATTATTATTGCATCCCAGAAAGTGGGCTAATGTGAAAATCCTGTGTGTGCCTCGGTTTTTTATGTGGCAGTGTGTCAATAAGGGAAAGCTCTATATTTCTTCTTGCAGTCTATGGAAAAGAAATTATGTAAATAAATAACCATTACTGTTCAACACACTCTAGCCTTCCCCTCCTAGTGGCGGGTATGTATTTCATGTTACACATCAGAAGAGTTTAGTGCTCAGAAAATATAGATGTAATCAGCGGCCACCTAACTAGAAATCAAAGTTCTTATTGCGCTGCAAATAGATTTATTGAATTTATGTTATCTGTCTCTATCTCTTCCTGGAAAGGTTTATTTATGATGAGGAAAAGGTAGATACAGGAATTAATAACACTAAAGTTTGGCAGCGGGGTCGTGTAGGGATGGGGGTGAGGGATAGAGAGGTGGAGGAGGAGGAGAGTGGAAGGAAGGGGAAAGTAGGTGAGAAAGGAGTAGGTTTTGGGTTACGACCTAGTCTTTGGATGGTGTCCAGAATTTACGGATTAAATACATGCTCTCTGGAGCCCAAATGTAAAAACTACTACAGGAGAAACCCATGCCAGCTTTAAACACTTAGTCCTCAGCAAAGGAATTTGGACACAATGCCTAAAAATGTCTTTTCCATCAGTCAACGTTAGTTTAAAAGTTGATGACTTTGAGAAAGGCTTCCCATGAATTCCCCTCTGGATAAGCAATCAAAACAAGTTTAGTGAGAAGTTGAAATGTGCGGATGGGGGGTAAGCGGTAGATTATTCCTGACAGCTGTATTTCCATTTCTGAGATGCCTCGTGTGATCCTGCTCCAAAATAATATTATTGTTCCCTTCCTGAACCTCATTCACTCTCAGTTCCATTGTGGAAAGGGGATTCCTCCCTCACAAGTGTCATTGCATTTTTTTTAATACATGTAAATGAAGGGGTCCTCTAAAACCACTTACCCTGTTTCTAGCCAACATTGCTTGTTTGGGTAGGTTAAAGGGGGAGATTGGAGAGAGCAGAGAGAGAGAAGAGAAAGAGAGGAAAAAGTAAAATATCCCCTCAAACGTGTCCCCATCAGGGGCAGCCTCTTTCTAAAGGCCTTTGGCTGGTAGAAAGACTGAGACACAGGCTAGCCATCTTCCCAGCTCTGCTTAGGAAGAATGTCTCAAGCTGGATCTGGAAAAAAAAAAAAAGAAGGAAAGGTTCTCCTCAACTGTCCCTGTGTATTGATGAGCACCCTGAAATGAATGGAAGGGAAAGTCTGTGAGTCTGCAGGCAGGCTGTGGAGTTAAATCAGCCTGATAAATGCTGGCAGGTCTCTTTGTCACTCTTGAAAAACATGTTTCCATCAAGAAGACTTATTATGATAAAATACATTAAAATGTCGATCTGGCTATTCAGTAAATCTTCCATTTGTTCTAAGATTTGCAAGTTATCCTTTGCAAAGAAATATTCCCTCCAACACTGCGAGACTGCATTTGCACTGGAAGTAAAAGGGGGCAGTCACAGTACACATCTCCGACCCACCCTGCATACAAATTATATACTCCTGTCTAAATAAATTATCTGATGTTCAAATCGATATTAATACTACATTTGCTACATTACAATATTGTGTAAATTTAGGAGTCATTTTAATACAATCTAAATACTATCTTTCATGCATGAAAGGCAACAAATATTGATGGATTATAACTGCTCAGTGTTAAACAAGACCTTTGAACGATTTGCCATCTCTGTTCAGGAATGCTTTCAATTTGCCCTGGCCTAGTTTTAAGTCACATTTATTGGAACTGTTTAGTTATTGATAATTGAGAAGGCTGGTTTGGAAAAGAGGGGAGAAATGGGAACAAGAGAGGAGATGGGGAGAGTGGATATATAAAAGAAAAGAAAAAAAAAAGGAAAAAAGAAAACAAGCAGAAAAGTGGCAATTAGCCATATCATGATGACAATTAGAATAATAATTAAAAATTACACTACCCAGTCTCTTATTTCACCTTGTTTCCACTTCCTATATTTCCTCACATAGTTCTCCTTTGATGTTTATAAATTCTCCCTCGCAGGTTACATAATAGTATACATATTATATTTTATAGGCTACGACCAGAGCACTTCAAAGGCAACACTAATGCAACTTTCCCGCTAGTTAATTCGAACCATCTATCACAGGGAAAAAATTGTTAACATGCATGTTTCCACCGCCTACACTTAATTTGATTTGGGTTTTTTAGTGTTTTGGTTTGGTTTTTGGTGTTTTGTTTTTTTTTTTTTTTTTTTTTGGAGGGGCTGTGCGTTAAAAAGCCAATGTCAGTGGGGATGAGGGGGAGATCGACCCCTGAACCGGAGTGTACCCCGTCAGGTGCTATGCTACCTCAGCCTGCTGCCTCTTTTCTTTAAAAATAATTCTATTTTCATTTTTTTTCTAATTTTTCCACAAGTGTTTGTTTTTTGTTTTGGTTTGGTTTGGTTTTGGGTTTTTTTTTTTTTTTTTTTTTTTTTTTTTTAATGTCTCAAATCCCCCACCCATCCCCTCACCTGAGGTGAAGAGGACGATGGCTTTCAGGCAGCTGTACTCAGCCGAATCGACGTGCAGCGCCTTCAGCTTCTCCACCTGTTCCTGGAAGATGCGGATGTGAATCCATGAAGGCGACAACGCGGTCGGCCGACATGGGGGAGGCGTGGAGGCCGGCGGCGGCCAGGAGCGGGGCCACATGGAGGGGCATGGAGCACTGGGCAGCGTTGAGGACGAAGAGCTCGCTCCAGGTGAGCCGCAGCAAGGCCACCTGGTCGGTGATCTGCAGGTCGGGGAAGAAGGGGATGTTGCGGGCCCACTCGACGGCGCTGAAGAGCAGACGGGCGGCCAGCTCGCAGATGTTCTCGATGCCCATGATGTTGTTGGGCTGCATGCACTGGCTGCCGTAGCGGGAGGTGGGGTAGGGCTCGGCCCGCAGCAGGAGGGAGATGTATCCCGAGAGATAGCAGTGCCCATTCAGGGGGTCGCCGTTGGTCAGGGCGTACTGGCCGGGGTTGGGTTGGGTGGGTGGCATCCTTCCTCGCTGAACCGCTGACAAAAAGAAGGAGAGAAGGAGAGGAAATGTGCATCCAGGAGACTCGCAGGCATTGCCCCGGCGGCGCAGTCAGCCAGCTGGAGACAATGCCGGGCTTCTTCCCCTCCCCGCCACCGCCTCGCCCCCGGCACACGCACAGGCACGGACAGACAGAGGCATGCGGAGCCGGGTAGCTGCCGCCGACCTGCATTGCGCCCCCCGCCCGGCATCGGCATCGGCATCGGCCTCGGCCTCGGCCCCGGCCCCGACCCCTGCTCAGGCAGCCCCAGCCCAGCGGCAGTCAAGCGCCCCCCCCCTTTCTTCCCCCCCTCTCCCCCCCCCCCCCCCCCCCCCGCCCACAATGCAGACAGGCTTCACAAAATAAACAGAGATTAAAAAGAAAGAAAAAAAAAAAAAGCCAAGGCAAACAAGACAAATCCGCACACAAACCCCCGCCCCCCCATCCCCCCCTTTCGCAACAAAAGGCAGCCCCCACGTAAAAAAAAAAAATAAAATCCTCCGGGTGGTGAGAAAGTGGAGTCAAAAATCACAGCCAAGTGTAAAAATTATAGCCAAGCTCTGTTGTGGATCCCAGCCGATTGCTCTGGTAGCACTGATATTTACAAGTGAACTGATTGTGTCACTTTTTAAAATAAATATTAAATAAAATAATTCATAAAACCAAATGTGGCCGTATTCTTCAAAAATACTGCGTCGTTACCCTTCAAGCTGGAACAGGTCGCAGCCCTCCAGCTTCCCACCGCTAACTTTATTACATAGAAATAGCTTTCCACAGAGGACCCCCCCCCCCCCCCCGCCCAGCAAAGTTCTCCCTGCTAAAAGGAAGAGAAAGGTTAAATATTATCACGGGAAATGGGGAAATAAAACAAAAAGGTCCAAACTTACAATAGCCAAACATTCGTGGAAAAAAAAGGGGACGTGTAATTAATATCTTTGGTGAGCTGTTGCCACTGCAAAAGCCTGCAGTCAGCGTTGCACGTGAATGCACAAGCTTGCAACTGCAAAAACACTGGATTCATTAACCATCTCCACACAGAGCGTGAGCATGCCTCGAGTCCCGAAAGCTGACCGAAGTTGTGGTGTGGTTTTTTTTTTTTTTTTTTTAGTGTGTGCGTGTCTTTTACTTCATCAGTGCCAGCGGTTGCAGTCGCATGCCATGTAAACAAAGGTAACTTCAGGGGAAGCTACGGCTACTCAGGCTTGTTCCCTGCACACACAGACACGCACACGCACACCCGCACACGCTCACTGGCACACACCCGCACACACAGATCACTCATCTTTCCGGCGTGCCACATTTTTCTCAACTTTCTCTTTTCTTCCCCAACGAGCCCTCTTCGCCTCCCGGGCTGGACCTCTCTGCTGCTGCCCTCCAGCCCTCCTCTCCCTCTTCAATCTGCTTGTAAACTTGGCAGTTATTTTTCGTTTAACTGCGAGTACAAGTCTCACTTTTTTTTCCTCCTTCCTTTTTTTTTCTTTTTTCTTCTCCCCACTCCCCTAGACACTTAACAACAGCTTCTGAAGTTACCAATGGAGCCGTCATATTTATGAGCTCTTTCAGATCTGTTGCAGGTTCATTCCTTTTCTTGTGGCATATAAAATACAATTTAAAAACCAATTAAGGCAGTAGTAATCCCCGCTCTGCAAAATGGACTATTTCGCTGATGTTACTCTAGGACATCTTTAACGACAGTCACAGGGTAAACTTTAACTATAAACCGAGAAAATACGTTTCGAGGGGAAAGGAGGGCAGGAAATCTCCCTACACGAGAATGCGTCTGAACTCAAGGAAAACCACAGCAACTCTTGGAAAGGAGGAGGAAAAAAAGAGATAGCAGAGCAGTTGGAAATGGTGGGGAGCCCGCTGCCAGATGCAGGCTGCGGATACTTCTAAAATGAGAAGAACCGGTAAATAGGTTACAAATCGAGGTTTGTATGTAGGCTTTAAGGAGAGGGTGGAGTTTGATGAAGAAATAAAATGAGCAGGGAGTTTAAAAAAAAAAAAAAAAAAGAAAGAGAGAAACGACAGAAGTACAGAAACACGGTTCAGTCACAAACTTTGCTTTGAACGCATGGAATGAAAACAAGGCCAGATCTCTCACAGAAGCACACTCCGGAGCACCGGAAAGCACAGGGAAGAGGAGATACAGTAGCATATTTCCTCTTTTTTTTTTTTTTTTTTTTTTTTTTCCCTTCCATCTTCTTCACCCCTTTTCCTCTCTCCCTACTTACACGTCTTTCATCTTTCTTTCGGGAAAAATGAGCCTGAGAAATGGATCTACTGAGAAGTGTTGCGGGTTTAAAAAGAAATGATGGGGTGGAAAAGGGGTGGGGAGGGTTGGGGGGAAGGAAGCTGAATGGAATCGCATCTCGTACGGGAGAAAGATGTATTTCCCCCCACCCTCCGGTTTCATGCCAACAATAGACAAAACCACATCCAAAACACACGCACACGCACACATGCATACACGCGCGCGCAGGGAGAAGCGAGGATAGCGGCTAAATGACAAATGTTTAGCAAGCAATCGTAATAATAATAATAATAATAATAATAATAATAATAATAATAATAATAATTTCTCTGCACAATGAGCGGGGAAAGGGCGAGTGCGGCAGTGCCGGGGAAGGGGGTGGGGAGTAGCGGGAGGGAGGGCAGGAGGCACAAACCGAAAAGCAAAAGAAAACACCACCAACCACCATCGACAATAACAACAGAACCTGGCGCAAAGCTGCCAGATGGAGTGCAGGCAGAGGGAGAGATTGACGTGTGCATGGAAATATAGAGAGAGACCTAGATCACCACGAAGAGCTGTAAATATATACACACACATACATATATATTTATATGTATATATATATTCATATGTGTGTGCGTTTGCACTCCGCGCGTGTGAGCGCGTATATATATATATATTATATATATATATGTATATGCATATAGGTGAGTGTGTGTGCACGTACGGACAGGCAGACACAGACAGACGGAGAGCCCTCACACACGCACGCCTGCACAGCCGCGGGGAGAGGGGAGCGATAGCATAGTAGGGAAGAAATATTCACCTTCCCGCCTCATGCCCACTTTGAGGCACTTCTTGAGGCGGCAGTACTGGCACTGGTTGCGGTGGTGCTGGTCGATGGGACAGTTCCTGTTGGCACGGCATGTGTAAGTTAAGTTCCTGCGGACGCTCCTCTTGAAGAAACTTTTGCAGCCCTCGCAGGTGAACTGGCCGTAGTGCTTGCCGCTGGACTTGTCCCCGCACACCACAACACTCGATGTGCTGCTGGCTCTGCCCCGAGCCCGGCTGGCCCGCTCCCTTGTCCCCGGCCGTGCCCGGCGTGGATGGGGGTCCCGGCTGGCTGGGGGTCTGCGGGGTGTGTGGGGCTGCCGAGCCCCCCTGCTGCTGAGGCTGCTGCTCCCGGGCCGGCTGCGCCGCGGCGGGGGTTGGGGCCACTCGGAGTGCCCCCGGCAACGTCTTTCCTGCGGATCTCGCCAGCTGCTAACTACCATTGCCATATCTCGGGCCCAAAAAAAGTGCTGGGGAGCGGCGCGTCTCGCTGCGGGCTACCGGGGAGAGAGGCGGGGGGCGGGGGGGAGGCGGCCGGCCGGGCGCCGGGGGCGAGCGGAGAGCGAGGGGACCCTGCCTGCCGCCTGCCTCCGCCTCGGCTTGCCGCCGCCGCCGCCGCTGCCCTGCTGCCAGCCGCCGCTGCTGCCGGCTGGAGCCCGCTCCTGCCGTTTTCTTTATTTTATTTATTTTTCGCCGCCGCGAGCCCCCTCCTCTCGCTCGCAGTCTAGCTATTTTTTTTTTCTAGGGAGGGGGAGGGGGCGACGGAGGATTTTCTCCCTCTCTCTTTTCCCCCCCCCTTCCCTTTCCTTTTCCACCCTTCCCTTCCTTCCCTTTCCTTCCCTGCCCTTTCCTGTGCTCCCCCCCACTCTTTAAATACCCCCGCCTGGCCGCTTCCCCCCTCTGCTCCCGCTCTCCCCGGCTCTCACCGCCTCTCTTCGCCCTCCCCCCCCCCCCCCGCCGCCACTTCAAGTTGCAAAATCAGAAACGGCAAACAAGGCTGTCGGGAGAGGCATTCAGGAGAGTAACACGCCGGACACGCACACGCAGGCAGACACGCGCGCACACGCCCGGCACACGGCTCCCCACTCGCGCACTCGCACACACGCACGGGCACGGGCACAGACACACGCGGTCCGGGCGCTAAGAGCGCGGAGGATGTGCAGGCATAGAGGAAGCCGCGGCGCCGCCGAGGAGGAGGAGGAGGAGAAGGAGGAGGAGGTGGAGGAGGAGGAGGAGGAGGGGAAGGAAGAGAAGGAGGAGGTCGCCGCTCGCCGCCTCGCCGCCCGCCGGGGCCCGGCCGCCGCCGCTCCCGCGGAGGCTGCTCCCGCCGCCACTCTGCCGCCGGTGCCGGTGCGGGCTTTCGGGGAGGAGGGAGGTGGAGAGAGGAGCCGTCCGCCGGCGATCAGAGCATGGAGGTGTCCGGGGGCCAGGTCCAGGGCAGGGCGCCGTCAGCCATTCAGGGCGGCGGAGCTGGGGAGCGCGGCAGAGGCTGGCGGGGTGCTGAGGCAGTTTGATCTCCTGTCGCGGCGGCGGAGAAGGAGGAGGAGAAGGAGGAGGTTGCCGGTCGCTGCTCTTTCTCTCCCGAGCTGCTCTCTCTCGCTCTCTGTCTCTCTCGCTCGCTCGCGCTCTCTCTCGCTTTTTTTTTTTTTTAAAAAAAAAAAAGAAAAAAATTCGCAGAAAAAATCGGATGTGACTAAATTCGCAGAGGAGACGAATTCACGGCGAAGTGTAAAATAGAGAACGGAATAATAATGACACTTGCAGGAAAAAGAGAGATCCAAGTAGGTCGGGTAAATAAATCCTCTTCTCTTCCTCTTTCTTGCCCTTTCCTTCTTCTTCTCCAGTGAGAGCGCACGATGCGGTTGCGAAGAAAAAAAAAGAAAATCGGTGGAAATTGCCCTCAAAAAGATTCTTTTTGTTTGTTTTGCTTGTTTGCCTAAAAAAAGTATTTCGGGTAAAAACTCATCAGCCAGAAGAAGAAGCCCTCCCCCAAAATAAAAAAAAAATAGGCAAGAATGGTCAAAATAGTACGGTATTAAGATGTGAACGCGTTCTCTCTTTCTCTCTCCGGACTTTCCCCCCTCCCCCCCAATTCTCCCCTCTCTGTTTTCTTCCCCCTTTTTTTTCTTTCTTTCTCGAGCTTGGTTTTTTTTTTTTTTTTTTTTTTTTTTTAGTTGTTGTTTGTTTTTTTTTTTTTTCAGTTTTCACTCTCTCTTCTTCTCTTCTCCTGCAGAAATGAGCGAAAGGCACAAGGAGGAAGGGTGGAAAAAAGAAGAAAAGGAAGGAGAAGAGGGAGATTAAGGGGGGGCAAAAAACTAATTAGAATATGCAAGAAAGGGAAGGGGGGAGAGACGGGGAGAGAGGGAGAGAGCGCGGGGGAGAGAGAGAGAGAGAGAGAAAGAGAGAGAGAGGGAGAGAGAGAGAAAGAGAGAGACGCAAAAAATGAATGCGTTTAAACGGGAAGCCTAGCAGAGCAATGTTTCCGAAAGGGGGATCTGCGCGAATGTCTGTATATAGTGAACTTTGACACTACTATTGAAACTGACACGTTTCTATGGAGATCGCTGCCTTATATGGAGCTCGTGTCAAGGAGCCAAGAGAAGGGCTGCTGGCAACTGATAATCAAAGGCGACTGACTGGTCAGAGCCCTGAATTGGGGGAGAGAAAATGGGAGGCTAAGGTTAGCCAAGCCTCTTTCACTCCATTGGTTACCCCCCCACCCGGGCTTTCTGAACCCCCCCCTTTTTTTTTTTTTTTTTTTTTTTTTAATTCTCCGTCTACCTAGTGACTGGGATGGGGAAGGGAGGGGAGGAGAGAGGGGGGGAGGGAGGGCAAGGAGAGGGAGCGGGATTCTTCTGACAAGCACAATTTTACATTGAGATCTCCCTGTGCTGCTATTTACTTTGAGATCTGATTAGTATGGGTCGTCTACGGTCCTTCTACCCCGCCCCCCCCCCCCCAGCACACACATGAACAGAGGACCATGCATTGCGATGGGCAGAAAGGGGGAATAAAAGGAGCTCCCCATGAAAAGTTAGTGTGAGGTTTTGGGTTTTTTTCACCTCCACGTCGGAAGTCGGGATTTTCTCCTGCTTTCCCATTGCAAAAGCCAGTCCAGGGGGTTAAATGATGGAGAAGAAAACACTCGCGCTGCACGGAGGAAGCGGCGCGCTTGTGGGCGCACCCTTGCATGCACACTGTGCGTGAGCGTCCACGCACATATTCACATCCCCATATGTGCTCTCATCTCACCTTGGGCTATTTTGCCACCTGTCCCTTCTCCCTCACCCCTCATTCCTCACCTGACACGCCCACCCGCCGCCTTGAAGGACTCCGCGCTTCCCCCGGGGGGTTCATCCCCTCCCCTTTAATTTTACTTTCGGGGTGTGTGAGCGGTCAGAACAGCCCGAAACGCCCAGCACGCAATGCCCTCCCCCCAGAGCCCCTGATCTCCCAAAGTGAGTCACGCCGCGTGGGTACGGGGGATGCGCGGGGGGGGTGGTGGTGGGATGTTGCTCCCCTTCCTTTCTCTCCGCTCCCCTCCGCGGCCCGGTGCGGCCTCGGCCCCAGCGGAGCAGGAATCGCTGACGCCGGCTGCCATCTAGTGGGCACCGAGCCGTCGGGCCGGGGGAGCCCTGGGGGGGCCGCCGAAGCTGTCTGCGGCCTTTCACCCCCCTTCCCTCTTAAAAAAAAAAAAAAAAATTCTCTCTCTTTTAAAATTTTTAATATAAAACTGCGCTGGAGAGAATAACCCCTTCTTTCTGGTTTCTACCTCTCTCACTAGCCTGCCTTCCTGGCAGCTTCCCTTTGCCAGAAGTCTGAAATCAGGTTGAAAGACTGCATGTGAAAAAGAAGAAACAGACTGTAGAAACTGAACCCCCTAACAAAAAAAGCCCTTCAAAAATAACATCCACAACCTGCTCTACTGGACACTGCTCCTAGCTCCCATTAAAGTTTATAATCAGATTAGAAGCTGCATGAAAAACCTGCCGGAAGGAAGAAAAGGGATGAAATAGATGACAGAAGTTTTATTGTAATTATTTATTTTTGTATAAGTAATGTTGCTTAATTAAGAATGAAGAGGAAAAAAAAAAGGCCCCCTAACTTTGATGTATCGTGATCACGATATTTTCTTTCTTTCCCTGTCAGCTCTGAAATCTGAAACTGGGAGCCGCCTGGAGAGAAGAATCCTTCATCATTTCTGAGATCAGAATAAACGCTTGATTTTGCCCCGAAATAATGAAGAGATTTTTCAATGAGTGCCTTGACCAAGCCGTCTCTGTTGTATATTGCATTGATAAAAAGGATGTTATTGACTATGCAACAGTAGGCTTCTTTCCTCTCTCTCTCTTTCCAAATAAACTCTCGGTCCTGTCTTTTGGTCAGTGAAAAGGTGAAACGAATAAGATTAAATAGGACAAAAAAAGCAAGCTTGGTATGTATATCATCTAGATTTTACTTCCCAGACTGTGAAGAGGCGCGGAGTAAAAGAGGCAGAGCAAGGCACGGAGAGAGAGAGGGGGGAGAGAGAGAGAGAGAGACAGAGACACAGACACAGACAGAGGCAGAAAGCCTGAGAGAAGGTGGACGGACCCAGCAGCCGCAGCCTGGTTCCTCCCGGACCGGGCACCCTGCCGACGGCCCCGACTCCCCGGGCCACCCCAGGCAAGTCGCCGCTTCCTTCCTCGTGGTTTCGGGGCGGAGGGAGGGGTGTGGAGCCGCGACACTTGGCGGGGAGACCTTCCCCAACCTTCCCCAACCTTCCCCCACCCCTAGGCTACCCCCCGCCTCACCCACTGGCCTCATTCAATTTGAGCATCCCGTTATTTGGGAGCAGTGAGAGGTGCATAGTACTAATTTTGTCCGAGATTTTTTCTCCCCCCTCCCTTCCCTTCCCTTCCCCTTTCCCCCTATAGAAACATGTGTGGGTATTTCCACTGCCCCCCTCGCCAGATAATGAGCGTGTCTCGCAGAGATGACCCACACGAGTAAGACAGGCACCGACCCCACATCCTAGCTTCAGCAGCAGAGGCAGGGCGCCTGGATGGGGAAGTGCAAGCATTTTATCGGTCTTCTCTTTCACCTGCTCTGTTACTTGATCACCTAATGAAAAGATCGATTGCGGCCTGTTTATCTGGGTGATAGTGTGAACAGATTACAGGGACAGCGATCAGATATTTCGCAGCCAGGCTGGGCGCAACTGTAATCCGGAGGGGGCCCCAAAACACACTCAAACTGCGCTGGTCTGGGCAGCTGGAGTTGTGCAGCAGGGAGGAATTTTCTCCCTTCGCCTGACTGGAAACGCCTGGTGGTTTTCATTCGTTCCGTGTGGAGGAAAAGCAATTTTTAAAAGTGGGTTTTAGAAAAAGGGGATGGGTAAAGGTCCGGTGAAGTTTGTGTGAGTCCTGAGGAAAACCCCATCTGCGACGTCCTGTGGTTGTGTAGTAGCTTGTTGGGGAGGGAAGCCGGGACGCTGGGCATCCATCAGTAAAAGTACTAGCCTCATGCCTCAGCTGACTAGGTTAAAGCACAGTTCAGTCGACGAGAGGCTTTTCCTCTCCCCGACAAATTACTGGGACACTTAGAAATGGCCACAACTCACATTTAATTGGGAAATGAGCTTTGATTCCTTTTTAACTTCTGCAGATCTGGAATGCGCTGGGGACCTGGGGACTTAATTTTCCCCTGTAGCACCAGACACTACTTTCCCCAGGCCAGGGTCTGCACTGCGATCTGAAGGTGGTAGAGTTTTGAGAGGATTCAGGAGCTGGTTTTGGTGGTTGTTGTTGGTGTTTATTCCCTTTTTTTTTCTTTTTTTTTTTTTTTCTTTTTTCTTTTTTTTTTTTCCCCTCCTATTTTTTTCTTTTCCCCCTTTCTGTGTCTCTCTTCTCCACCCCAGCCTCCCTCGTGTAATCCAACCCGGGACAGAGCTGATTCCCCTCTTTTCTGCAGTCCTCTTGTCCCCTCCGGAAAGCAAAAGTTCCTCTGGAGATTAGTTGTGACAATTTTTGCACGCTGTTTCTGGTGGGAAGGGAGGCGGGGGGGGATGGGGTGGGTCGGGTGTGTGTTAGTGTATAATATAAACCCCAATTGGTGATAGTATTATTATTATTTTGTGAGTGGTCGGGTTGCACTTAATTTGAGCTGAGATACGTGGTCTGTGTTTTCCTAAACAAACATTAGGTGCCTGTTTCACCTGTCAAGCTTCACAAGGCACCATGTACACTAAAAAATGTACTCACACACATACGGATGTACTTATATACATGTGTATATATATGTATATATTTATGCACACATTTAGGAAATGGGGTAGATGGAGGACAGTAAGTGCGGATTTACACAGGGTGCAGTGAACAGCTCTGACGTGTAAAAAATTGTCCTTGTTGTTCCCGATTCTTAGCCTTTTTAGTCGTTCCCAGCTCTGACCTGTAGATACCTTCAAGACAGAATGCTGGAAAACCAGAGGGTCACACTGGGGCTCCCCGCAGACCCTGCGTGTATCCCATGGTTGAAGCTGTCAGGGCGGCCCCTCTCCCAGGCTGGGCCTTTTGTAAAGGGGATGTGAACAGTCAAAACGAGACCACCCCAGCCTTAATCACGTGTCCCAGCTCTGCTGCCCCCCAGGGTCTCACAGCTGGGATGGGCACAGCAGTGCTGTGCCAGGCCTCCATAAGCTGTGGTTGCCCAGCCAGGCCTCATTTCCCGTCAGCGATGCTGGGGCCTTTCCTCTCAGGCCTTTTTCCTTTCACCTTTTTCTTTCTCTTTCTTTTTCCTCACTTTTACCACCTCCCCCCGCCAGACCTGAAGGATTAACCAAGTTTCTGGAGGAGTGCAACACACGATGTGTGTGTGGAAAATGGTGCTTTTTGAGGGGGGATGGTTGCCCTCTGCCCTGAGCAGGTAGTCTGGGGTGAGTGGCATCATCCCGAGCAGACAAGAAGAAGTCAGACTGGCTCCTTCCGGGGGCATCGTGCTGCTCACTCACTGCCTCCTGTAGCACCTACCAGTAGGTCCTGCGGGACATGCACAGTGGGCCGCTTTGTGCCAACCTGCTGCTTTTGAAAGGAAGCCCAATGCCAGAGTATGTCCACCCCGCCCCTGGTATCCCGGGTGGGTATCTCTCCCTCCCCTCCAGGTATCCCTGTCACTGTCACCCAAACCCATTAGCCAGGCCATTTCAGTACAACCCAAGGAAGGCAGCTGGCCATGGGAAAGAGGCCCTCCATCTTTCCCTGCTCAGCTCTCCAGCCCAATCCCACACATACTTGGGCCACCCCATCGTGCATAGCCTGCTTTATTTATCTATTTTAAAAGACCCCAAAACCTCTCTTTGAAGCATACTCCTTCCCCCCGCCTCCACTGTGAAACATCATCCTGGGGTCACAGCCGACATCCCCGCATTTTCCAAAGCAGCTGCACATCACAGCGGGTCTCACGACCCACGACCCACGAGGAGAGTATCGTGTGTCTCATCCCACCGCTGTGCGTCTGCTGCTCCTCACCCTCCGCGTGTGCTTAACCCAGAGGTGCGACTGCCCTTCCCCTCCGTGCACACCGCCTGCTTCCCTGGAATTATTTTAGACGGGATTTGCGAAAAAGCGATGTGACAGCGGCCCCCCCCAGCTCCCCCTGCCCCGCCTTCGAGAAGGCAATCTGCCATCCCCGCACCCTTCCCGGCAGCGGGGCCGCGCCGATCCGTGTTTGTCATTTGTTAGCACTCAAAAGTACCATACTCCGGTGCCAACCAGAAAGCAGGAGGTCGCCATCCCTCCAAACAGAAACGCCTGAGCACCCGACAGTCTGCCTTCTTTTCTAATACGAAAAAAAAAGAAAATGAATAAAGGAAAAAAATTAGATCTGTGCCTGGAAATAAAAACCAAACCAAACCAAAAACAAAACTAAAAAACCCCCAAACCTAACCAACAAACCACACAACAAAATAACCATGTCTGCGTGGGGAGGGGAAAGAAAGCACCCAAAGCAAAGGCCACTTGTCTAAAAGCACAAAGGAGCATAGCAATTCCCAAGTAGAGCTCCAGGAACAGAAATTAATGACCTTTTGATGCAAATTAAACCTTCCTGTATAAGGCAAATCTGGGAATAATTTTCAACACACTGGTGAATCCAGGATCAAATATTTACATTCGACCAAAAAAAAAAAAAATAAATCTACGGTGGTCTGAGCGCGGAAGCCAAGCGAAACAAAATTGTACAAAACGCACTAATACGAAGCTTTGCGTTAAAACAACTCTGACTGTATTTTAAACTTTCGACTTCTGTTAGGAATGAATTTGATGGGTTTTATGATTCCGAATTCCACGGGAGATTTTGATGAAGAGCTGACGTTTGGAAACGAGTTTGTAAGTTGTGAGATTGTCCTGACAACACTGTCGATGACAGTATATAAAAATTTCCTTAATACTTACCTGTCAGAGATCACATTTATTTTACTGCGGGGATTAGTCCGTCAGGAGTAGATTTGAGCTGGACTTTCCATAGACCAGAGACTGGCTCCAAGATGTTTAAGTATTTAACGTCACTTTCTCCTCTGCAGCCGAGATAAAAAGGTGCAAAAGTATGTTTGCTGGGGAAAACGCAGCAGCTCTACAACTGTAGCAATATAATCATATTTATTCATCAGAAGCTGATCTGAGTAATAAACCTTAGCATTTCCATTGAAACTGTCAGGAGCAAGATATGTTTATTACGGCGTAATTCTGTCTGCGTGGGGAGGACGGGGGTGCGCTTTAGATAAAGTTTAAACGCAACAGAATAAACACAGTAAATCGCTCCAGCCCAATACAAAAGCCGTAAATGACTGCTATCTATTTTAGCACACCAAGGATTTTTTAAAATAATTATTCACACGTTTCTAGGGCTGAAGCCCAGGCATATCCAACAGCGTCGTTAGAAGGTATACAAAATTGCCTGATCCTATCAAATGGGTCTAGAGCTATATGTTTTATTGTCAGCTCCTTCCACTGAATCTTCTGAAGCTGAAAGGGAAAAGGAAAGGGCTTTTGTCCGAGTTGATCCTTGGCTATTCTGGGGCTCAGGTTGGTGTGAAAGGGACGAGGAGGTCGCTTGAAATCTCCTTTTATCTACTCCTATTTTGTCTCTGGATCAGCAACTTTGAATAGACATTACCAAATCGCTCGTAACGGAAGAAAAAAAAAAGGCAAAAAACAACCATGTGTGTGCGCTCTGGCAGCTATGAAAATGCTTTTTCGCGGGGCTGCCTGGCCACAGAGGTGCGTGCCCTTGGATGCACGCAACAAGAACCCGCGTGGGCGACCCCCTGCAGCCCGAGCCCTGAGTGACTGCGGAGACACAGGCGTGTCCCGCCCTTCCCATCCCTCCGCGCCAAAATGCTCCCTGCCTGGGCCGGGTGGTCTGGGGTGGGGAACAACCAGCAGCCCAGAGACCCTTCTCATTGCCCGGGCTGTGAGGACCTTTCTCGAGAGCTGATGCTTGGAGTCGTAGAGCGGAGAGTCGGCCCGACATAATTTTCCCTCTCACTTTTAGACCTCTGGATTTTGGTAATTTGCACTTATTGGGGGTACCTGGACTGGGAGATAGTCCCGACCCCCAGAAAGATTAGATTTTGGAGGGAACTGCCGTTCTTCGGTGGGCAGCCGACTCCGCTTTGCCTGCTGCCTGAGCCTGGTCGGTGTGCAGGCACCGACGGAGGTGTCCGCGCGGTTTTCTGGGAATCGTCTTGCCAAAGCTATTATTTTCTTGTTGTTGTTGTTTGTTTGTTTGTTTGTTTTTAACAAGAAGTGGACAGAATTGAGGCCGCTGGAAAACAGAAAAAACTTTGTTGTAGAGGCTCAATCCAGGGTACTATCTCTTCCTTCCTAACAGCTCAGAAATTGGCGTTTCTTTCTCAGTCTGGGATGCTTTTGCTGTAAATTCCTTCAAGTGACTACTTTGTTGCTAAGGCTACAAGTTCCCATCCCAACACACAAATCTCTTCCACTCTAGGAGCAGCTCCAGTCCTGGGCAGAAGTCTTGACTCAAGAGACTTACTTCCAACTCCTTGGAGTGCCTCCCTGTTAAATACCTGCTTTAATCTGGAGGTTCAAATGATGGACTAAACAGTCCTCCCCCCCACCACTGTGTGTCACACCCCCCTCCTTCTCTCCCGAGGTACGTTTTGCTGGGACTTCTGGTAAATAGATGGCGAGAAGAAACTCAGTCCAATAAGGATTAAATTAAGTAGAAGAAATCCAGCCGGTGTATATTTTGAAGCTCCGACGGGGCGTCAAACTGATGTTTAACACATTTTTTCCACTCACTGTGCACAAGTCCTCAACCCCCATCATCTTGTTTAATTTTTCCACCCTCGAGGAGGCGGCAGTCGTGCGAGGTGGACAGAAAAGGTTTGCCCGACCCACGGACCTTTCTTTCCCTGCCCTCAAATTCCGTGGAGAAGGGCAGGGGGACACCGTGTCCACAGGCAGGGCTGGGAACACACACGCACACAGACACACAGACATACGGACTGCTCCGATACAGAAGGACCTGCGAAGTGGGGTGCTGAGTGGTCATCCAGGCTGTCCCTAAATTCAGAACTCGAGTGGGAGGTGAATTATTTGGTGGTGGTGCGGTACTTTTTTTTTTTTTTCTTTTTTTTTTTTTAAGAACTTTACCCTTCTCCTTCCTCCCCACCGCCTTCGCTGCTTCCTTGGTTACACTAGTAGGGAAAATATAGTTTCATCTCCCCCAGTCAGCAGAGTGGACACATGTTTGTGGCACGGTTGAGCCCTCCAGCACCGCCAAGATGGGAGAGTGACTCTCCTGGTTGCAAAGGCATAAAAAAAACCCTCAACAGCCCCCTCCCCACCTAAGCCTTCAAACCTCTCCAACAACCCCTAGAGACGCCCTTCTCCTGGAACAGTTAAGCGTGACTTGGTAAACGTTTATAAATGCAAATAAGAAATGAATAAATAAACCTCAAACCAGGTAGTTTAGGTATAATAGTTTAGCAGGACTAATTGCAGACAATGAAACTGAAATGACTTTTCCAATTAGCTGCTGGTTGAAGTTTAGTTGGATGAAGTGTCTGCTCTAGAGATGGATAATTGCTTTATTGCTCACAAAACTATCATCTATTTAGAACATATGTGCTAATTATTCTGGATGGGAGTCGGAAAAGAGACCATAAATCTACTAGCCCTTTAAAAAGGTCTAGGGTACTTGTGAGCCACCAAATTCCTTTCTTTGCAGCATTAAGGGCGAGATTCGTGCCTGGATGGTAGTATTTCCAGAAAATTAGAATAAAATAAAAGAAACAGATTCAACAAGATATATGCTAGGATATAGTTGAGACCTCAGTGGGGTAAGGGGAACTGAGGGGGGAAGGGTGGTCATCTCCAAACGAGGAAAGCCTCTTTCTGTAGATCAAGCTGGTGCAATAAATCACTATCATAAACCCGATTTTCCTCTTTAGCCTTGCACTATTTCCCCCCCCCCCCAAAGATTAGTTTAGAAATCTTTTAATTGGATTACTCCGAAAAAATAATCTCCTTTGGGCTCGCTAAGTTTGTGTACCAAATATTTGGAATTAATTCGGTGCCACAAAATGCATCCGAGACGGCTTTTGTTCGAACCAGCTAAGAAAATGGACAGGTAGGGAAGGTGGCATTTTGCCGTACGCGTTCGTATTCCCTCGCAACTCTCCATACATATTCATTGCTGCATGTGTCGCATTGTACGGCATAAAATTACTGTTGTAAAGGAGATAAACAGAATTATTTGCTGGACTGTGCTGTGGGTCAAGACACGAGAGAGGGGAGAGGAATTTCGGGGAAAAAAGATATAAAAAGGAAAAAGCTTTGGCAGCCCATGTAGGAGTCCCAAGGGCGTCACGCACTACGGGAGCATCCCTGGGCCGAAGCGGCTTCCCGGTGCCCTCAGCCTCTGGACGCTCCGCGGGTGCGCACCCCCTCCGCGCCGCTCCGCGCCGCTCCTCCCGCCCGGCCCCGCTCCGCTCCGCTTCCGGGGCTGGCCCTGGACTTGCGGCTCTTTCGGGGCCGCTCGAGGGGAAATCTCCATCCTGGGCACCCGCCGAGACTCTTGGTTTCCAGCCCAATTTGAGTGTGAGCAGCATCCTCGCGAGGTGTGGTTGATTGCGGCAGGGGCTGATAGAGGCGTAATCACTTGTCAGGGGGCGGTGGTGACTCTGTAACGCACCGTCTTTCTCCCCGCCTTTTACAAGTGGAGACATGCCGTCTTCCCTGCTAAAAGAGCAATGAAGCTGGGTTCATTTATATATTTTTACTTGTTTATTTTCCCGAAAGGAAACGAACTTGCGACTTATTCCCGGAGATTTATATGCAGGTTTTGACACTGCTGGGAGTCCTGGGGGCCGGGAACGGTTCCTCCCGGCTGCGGGGGGAGAGGTGATGAGCGGGGAAGTTGCTCCTGGCAGGAGCAGGAGGCAGGTATCACTTGTGTGAGTGAATATGTGTGTGTGTGAGCTGAGGTACAGGCTGAGCAAGTGAGGGGGCAGCACAGGAGGGGTACGACGCTGACTGGAGGATGAGGGTAAGGAGTATGAGGGAGAGGATGATGAAGGTGAAGGCAAGGACGGGTTTTGACCTCTTGAGCACTGATCTAGATCAGAGCAGCCCAGACTCAAATCCCAGCCACTCTTGCGCGCTCTTCTCACCTCGTAACTTGAGTGTTGCACTTCCAAGTCAGCATTAAATTTTCACTGTCAGCCGCTGGTGAACTGTGAACCGCCGAGTGGGATTATCTGCGTTTAATAAAACATGTGACACAGACGTGCGTGAAGTTACACGGAGGGAAAACTTGCAGAGCTTGCAGAGGAAGGTGCGTACATGGCGGTGAATGTGTATACCCACATCCCACCCGACAACCTGACACTGGGGCGTATCACATGAGCCCGCATCTCGAAACTCGGTACACAGGCGGGACACCAGCACTCATATGCAGCCGTACACCGTAAATGCACAACACGCGCGGTATCTTTGTATGGACGTGCATAAGCAGGTCACTATTTCCAAACGGAGTTTATGTACTTGCTAAACAACCCTGTGGACTGCAGTAAATTAATTACTCCGGCGTACATCTTAATTACTCTGTCATACATCACCCGGGATCCCCGCTGACCTTGTACCGCCCTTGTGTTTCTCCCCGCCGCGCACAGGTAAAAGTTTTTCAGCCCCGTGATGTAGCTAAGCACGTTGACGGAGTCTTTATTCCTATTCGCATGAGGCTAAATGAATCTTAAAGTCCCTTCTGAGACAAATGAGGAATTCTCTCTCTCTCTGTCTCCCTGTCGATCTGCGTGTGCTATGGGTATATCCGGTGGAAATTGTTTACGGTTTGGAAGACTCTAATCTTGATTTTCCAGCTTTGAGCTCCCTCTGGAAGCGGTAAGAGCAATTACTCCGTACTACTGTACATATTTCATCGCCATGATAGATCGCAGGTGTTGCAACTGCTATTGTCTGCATCCTTTCAGCAGCCTCGCAGCGAGACCCCTGAGAATGCTCCGGACCCGGGTCGGACGGTGATCCCCAGACGTCACCATGAATATCCTCACAGACTGGGGGTCCCCCCACATTAACTACCCACGGAGGTGGATAGAGGGGCAGTTGGCGTCCTCACCTACTCTTCCTTCCTGCCCTTCTCTGGCCGCCCGCTGGCCTCTACTGCCTGTACTAAGCATAGAGATTCCGCTATTCGCCCACGCGTGGAACAGGTAGCTCATGCGAGGACAGGCATCTTTTTCGGTTTAATGTCTGGAGCGCCTAGCGTACGGCAGGAAGAAGAGATCCCTGAAATGAGTGGGGACTGCCCTTCAGCCCGAGGTTGGAAGGGAAGGGAGGGTGAGGTTAGCCACTGGGCTGAAGGACACGAGTAAAAAACGAGGTGGAGAGGGCAGGCAAAACGACCCCGAAATAGGAAAATGCCTAGAAACCCTGAGCAGTGTGCATTTGGCCAGAAAACATCTGCGATGGTGGCTTTTAACTTGGGCTGTGCAGTGATCCTTTGGAGAGTTTGTAAGGGATGCATTTACAGTGAGCTACAAAGGTGCAGGGTGGAGTCAGGATGCCGGAGAGTCCCCAAATAGCACTAAACTGTGTCACGGATCAGTCATGATGACGTATGACACACCACAAGGGACCATGATGAGTGACTGGCACAAGACATGGATAGTGGACCAAAGTCTCTTTGACAATTTTTAGTTATATGTCTTGGGGGGATAGTTTTACATTCGTGATCCGTTTATTTGGAGCCAATTCCGGTAGAGAGACACATGAAGCAGACGGCTGACTTTGCCTAAGTAGGATGAAGACGGACTTAACTGGTACAAAACGTGGCAGAGGGCAATCTGAAGAGGTCACAGGTTTAAATGCAAAACGCTTGGCAAAAACACACCTGCTATTAGGCTATACTTACTTAGGCAGGACGCCCCCGGTTTCTCCTGCCAGCCCAGGAAAGGGATGGCTGATCCAACGTATCTCCGCGCTGCTCCCGCAATCCTCTGCAGAGCCTATTAGGCACCACGCACCACCGCATCCCGCGCTGGGATAACGTCCTGTCCCATTCGCAAGCTCTGGCACACCGCTTGTGTCCTTCTCACCACGCGTGGGCTTTGTTGCGGACTACGAAGCGCCGAGAATCCAGGGCTGGGTCGCGCCAAGTGCTAGCAAGGGAGGATAGAGAAGTCGCAACCCCGCATGTCCTCCGAGCAGGCAGAAAGCAAACCTCTGGTAAACCCCTTAACCTGGGAGAAATGCGCCCCCATACGCTCTCACTACGAGGTGGAGAGCCCGAGTTGCTGGAACTGCGACTTTTCTTTTGGTTGCCAACATCTCGAGCTGTCAGGGGGAAGTTTCTTTATTTTCTTTTCCTTCCTCCTCGCCTCTCTCCTCAAACTTACGCTCTTGTCGGTGGTGTCCCGAGCAAGAGGATCCCGGTGACACTTTGAAGGCGATCAGCATCCCGAAACCCGTTTGGGCTGGTTGGGAACGCTTGCCATTCCAGTGGGGATCCCTGACAGGTTTTTCCCCGCGAGGGCAGGTTCGCGAGGCTCCCTCTTCACTCAGACCCGCCAGGGACATTGATAGCCTCTAAAAATCTTCAGGGAAGGCATTCCAAGGAGCAGAATGAATGATATTGGCCCCGAAGAGTCACAAGAGGAAAAACACCTTTCAACCTGACACCGAAAAAAAAGAAAAGAAGGGAAAAATCTGATGGACCAGATGCTAAGAAGTTCACCAAATATGTGAACAGGTAATGCA
This sequence comes from Chiroxiphia lanceolata, assembly GCF_009829145.1. Lineage (NCBI taxonomy): Eukaryota > Metazoa > Chordata > Aves > Passeriformes > Pipridae > Chiroxiphia > Chiroxiphia lanceolata. Next base: position 52,253,332 of record NC_045671.1, on the reverse strand, counting down.
GGGAATAGCGACATTGTTAACAGAATGCATCTAATTAACAATTACTTCATTTGATTCGGAGGATGAAAAAGCCCTTTTAAATCAGTCCAGATTTACTGGCCTAAGCGCAGCCAATTTATGAATATGGAAGCTGTATTCAGTCTGCCTTCTTTCAAGATGTCATCTGAGGGGTAATAGTTAGGTGAAGTAATTTAGTTACACTGTGGCAACTTTTATAGTCCCTTTCTTGAGAATTTAATTCAGTACCTCTTCATTTTATTAGGAACAGACCGACTCCATCAGCGGTCCTCTCCATATTTAGCGGCATGTCTTCTTGAAGCAATTAGGCTCCCCAATCAGCATAGTTCTCCCGACCCCAGCAGCACCACCAGATCCTTACGTTATCCATCTCATCAAAAATAAAACATGACTCGCAAGTGTGTAGGGTGGTGAAGCCAACATGCAAGCGGGCTATCAAAAATATTCCTTTGCCCTTAGGGTGGGAGGAGTAAATAAATAAAGCAAAAAAAACGTCTCCTCATAGCACCACGGCAGTTTACCCACTTCACGGGTTTCACGCTGTTTTTCGGCGTGTTGCCGAATTCCTGTCTGTCCCCCACCGCTTTCGGAGAGTAGTCTCGGGGGATGGGTGATGCTCCCTGTTCTGTCCCGCTCCCGAGAAGCCGGTGATGCCCACGCGGGGAGGGACAAACCAGCAAGGGTGCGGAGGTTGGACCCGCTTAGGCACCGTAGCCACGCCACGTTTCTGGGGTGTGTGTGGGTGTTTTGTTTGTTTGTTTGTTTGGTTGGTTGGTTTGTTTTGCTTTGTTTTGTTATGATTTTTGTTAGCGGGGGCCAGTGTCCGGCAGCGGCGTCGCTCCCGGTAAGCACCCTCCCTTGAGGGGATACCTTTGGGTACCACCACGTGATTTTTAAGTCCCGGTCGATGGTATTAAATCCGTGTCCCTCGCCTCGCGTGGGTTTCCCTAAAAAGTGATTCACAGAGGGGTGTGAGGACGGAGGGGGAAAGCAGGTCCAATTCTGCCAGCCCCTCTAACACCACAACCAGGAAAAATCGCTGCTGAGGACAGCGATTCCCCCTTCTCCCCGCTTCCTCCCCACTCCAGCCCCACATCCATTCCGTGGAGCTGAAAAGGGAGTCAGGATCAATGCGGCTGGTGCCCGATCCTGCAAAACCTGCGTGGCGCTTCGGAGCCCCTCCCCGTCAAAAGTCAGTATCTCAGCCACTCGCCCATCAAGGGTAAAAAGAACATTTCCACCCCCCACACTACTGGAAACCCACGTGGGGGGAGGCAGTTCTGGGGAGCTAATGCTCAGCAGATAGAGTCATCCACCCAGAGCTTCACATAGCATGAAGAAAAATCTCTATAAAACTAAATAGGCAATCAACAGAAAACTATCCTCTTTAAATAAACTGATTCCTTAATATTTTCCCAGTGTTGCTGTAAGTTGTTGTCTGTGATGTCCCCCAGGGCTCTTTCCTCTGCTCTCTGATTTGGTGTATAAAAGCAGCTCTGAGTGATGGATTACTGTGTCATTGCAGCCTGCGAAGGATTAATTTGTTTCATTGATTTCTCTTTAGGCAGATTGCCAGAATTCTCTGCTTCCCACCTTTCTGCAGGACTTCCAGCAGTAATAGACAGTAATAGCCTAAGACAAATCAGCCCATTCTTGTAAAAATAGAAGCACAAAATCCTGAAGTCCCAGGAAAACCATAAAGAAGTTTTTTTCCTTGTGCTGTAAAACCACGAATTCTAAAAGTGAGTCCATCTTCTCTTCTTTCCTCATTTCCCTTTTTTAAAAAGGTAGCAGTGTCCTGGGGGGAGTTGCTTAGTCTCAAGAGCAATTTCAACCAGCAGCTGGATGTGAACAGTGGGCATTTGATGGTCACAGAGAAATGTTTTGTTCATGCTCAACAGTAGGGATAGGAATTACAGGAGGATTGCATAAAACTCACAGCTCATTCTTCCTCAAAATCGTCAGGCTGATCAACTGTCAATCCATCTGGGCTTTTGAGAAGAAATGCAGTTATGTCAGGTCCTGAAACTGCTGGTCCAGTGTGTGTGTGTGTGGGGGGGTGGGGGGGTGGGAAGGTGAACGGGACTGGACTTTCCCAGATCAATTAATTTACATGCTTTCAGGATAATCTGATCAGACCTTGAAGTGCTGGGCTGTAATGGAAAAATGGTACCCTTTTCAGTGCAGGTTGTGGAAGGGTGAGGGGAGAGAATGAGGTCTGCTGCTGTTATTTTGACACAGCTTTGTTCTTTTCAGACCTGCTTTACCAATAGGTCAGCTGTAGTCATCTGTTTGTTTCCACAGTGCAGCACTAAATATTGTATTGATGTAGTCTTCACAAGTTAAACTTTAGATGTAATTAGCGTTATGGTAAAAATTAATATTGTTACATGCTAATGTCATTCCAGCTTAGGCTTGCATAAAACTGTGCTGTACCATGCCAAAACAGCACTTTTAGATATCATGGAGGGTAGAGAAGTGTTTGTTTCACCTCTGTATCTGCCTTGTGATGAGAGTAGCTTAACAGCTACTTTCAAAGGAATAGTAAATTTATTGTACTGGATAGCACAGGTCCACCACATGGCAAAGCTGGGGAATTCTGAATTTATAGCCCCCACCCCCTCCCTTCTCTCTGGGAGGATGTTAGCCTGCTACCTTCTATTTTAATTTTTCTGTATTTTCAAATGTAATCCAAATACCATGACTTGGGTCACAGCATGATTTCTTTGATATCCTGCCAGAAAATATGCCTTGTCCTGCCTGATCAATGTTCCTGTGTTTACTTGCATGAGATCCCTCTACAGTGTGTTGAGTCTAACTTTTCTTTCTATACTTAACATAGTTTTTGAAGGAACTTTAATAGTAGCATAAAAATTTCACTCTAGTATTCACTCCTGGGAATCCCTAGAAATCCCTACTTTGTCTGGGGAAACCTTACAGCGTGGGTTAGCCTGCAGTAAGAAAAGGGTGGCTGCCTCCAGGTACAGCACTGGTAACCTGGGGAATGCTGCAAACTTCCTGTCAAAGGCCTCGGTGCTGTAACATGACCTGAAGATATTAATCTCTGCTCATGGCCATAATGGGTCCACCTGTGCTTATAAGGTGTCAAAGACTCTTGAAATGTCCCCATGATCCAGTATCAATCATCCAGTGAAGGACTTCCTGACCAAGGGGAGGTACCAGAGGCATCCCCACCTACCCTGAGCCCAATAAAAGACTACTCAGACTTCACTAGAGAGATCAAGGGTCTCCTTCTCTCACTTGATAGGACTTCTACCACCTGGGACTTCTACCACCACTCATCAGAAATGTATTTCCACTACTTAGCAACACTGCAATGGAGGGAAGGAGAGGACAAGATGGGTGCATTAGTTAGTAAAATCAGGATTTATGAAGACACTGTCACTGCCGCATTATGAGTCCATGTCTTGTTTGTGGAAAAAAACCTGGATGAACATGTCCAGAGCCTCAAAGAGAAGATTGAAGAGGGCCACCAGAAGCTAAGAGAGGAACTTAAGGAAGGAATCTTCCATATGTCACCAGGACAAACAAGAGCCTCTGCTATCAGGAGCAGGCAACCCCCAGCTAAGGAGAGAGGATACACTTTTCTGGCGTAACACAGACCCTCTGTGCCTGGCATCCCCACTCCTGGTGGTTTTTCACTGTCAAGTGACTTTGAAAGCAAAGACACAAAATGCAACTGTTCACATTTTTCCTGCTCAGATAGTCAGGCTCCAGGGAGGCTTGGCTCTGAGGGCAGGGCTTGTCTTGCTTGGAAGCAAATGCTCTCATCCCCTCTGCCCCTTTCTCCTTGCCAATCCTTTTCAGCTTACACAGGGGAATCCTTCTGCTCCTTTGCTAGGCACTAAGGAAAGTTATGCTCTTGATAAATAGTAATAACAATATTATGGGCTTAGAAAGTCTGAGTCAGAAGCGGAGTCAGATTTCCACCCCTATCTCTCCCATTTGCAATAAAACAGGCAGAATCCATCACAGACCAAATTTAAAAAGCTTAAGTGAAGCTCACATCCCTTCATCCCTTCAGGAAAGAAACAGTCTGTTAGATTAGCAAATATTAACCTCTCACATTGTTCTGGATGCAGCAGTAATGTCTACTGAAGGGACAGCTGTATGACCGTCACACACACTAACTATACATTAGGGCTGTCACTCTATCGATCGGAGAAGTTTGTGTGAAGAAGCAAAGAAGCGAAGAAGTGCTCTCCACCAGGGAGCAAAACATACTATAGTTGGGAAAAGCCATTTGTGCTCTGCTAAGACACACTTTTAAACATTTTTTTCCCATTTCTGGCATTCATGGTGCAGATGGGCCAAAATCTGCATGCTTCACCCTGCAGTTCTGCTGCATAAGACCACACACAGTTTCCAGTTGTGACCTTGGGATCGGCTCATCTTTGGGCAAAACCCAGACCTATGCCAGTGCTGGATTTGCACATAAGTAGATCATTGCTTAGACTCTGCCTACATGGGGATTTGGGTCCCTGTGGGATTCTCCCTGGCTGTACTGTAGCATAGCTGTTCCCATTTAGCTAATTTGGAAGAGACTTCTCTCTAAGATTTTTCTTCCTTACCCCTAATCTATGAAAAAGAAGAAACAGGGACCAACAGCAAGTTTGTCAAACTTTCCTTTAAAATATGAAAACTTCATGCTATGAAAACACAGGTTGATTGTTTCCTAGGATTTGCTGGGTTAGATACAAACACTGGATTTGACTCTGGTCACACTCTGTTAGTCTAACTCTTCTTATAGCATATGAATTCTACAGAAGTAAAAGTTGTTTCAGTGCAATTCTTACAAGAGACTTATTTTAAGGGATCATAAAAACACTTTGCTAGGGCAGTCCTGGTCTCATCTATCACATAATGTTCAAACCATTAAGCGAAACAAGACAAAGGTTAGAGCAGTTGCTTTAGAATTGGATCTTTGAGTCAAGGTGGTTTTTGACTGCATTGAGTACAGTCAAATTGTAAGGGTATGGGACTTGTTCTTAGCTACAGCAGTGCCGAAACCCTGCAGTTCTGGAAGATGTGAATATTGGCTTTGGTCAGCCTGAATCAACAGGTATAGGGAAAACAAAGTCTACACAGAAGAGAAAAAAAGCAGTCTCCTCTGATGGACACAATAAGGATTTATGTCTTGCTAAGACATCTCTATATGTTTTGTATAAGAGCACTACTAGACCCTGGGCCCAGCTACTGGATAGTATAAAAAAAAGTTCCCAACTGAAAAGGTGAACATTTAGGCAGATATCTGACACTGTTTTTGTTTTTTTTGTGTTCAGCAGTGGAAAGTAGTTTTTTTTTTCATTATTGGAGGCCATGCGTTTGTAGCTGTATGTATGGGTAGGCAGGAACTGCTGGATACGTGAAAGCTAGAGGTCAGGTAATAGAGGGCACCAGTCCTGCTACTCTCAGCTTACCTCTAAGTCATTAGCTCAAATGGCCAGATGAAGGGTTAGAAAAACACACCTTTGTACACCAAGGTACCCAAGACCTGACACCATTATTTCTCTGAAAACATGTTTTCCCAGCAAGTAATTTGATTTTTCCATCAAATGTATTTCTTTTTACTTCACCTAGGAATTTGAGGTTGCTTAATGTATGAAATGGTATTCAAGTGGTTAACACTAATGCACTTCTGAACAGTATTTGGAAAGGAAGTAGTGTCTCTTGCCCACACACTGACCTCTGCTATTATGGGGCTTTTATCCTAGCAGCAGTAAAATTCACCTCTCTGCTGTATGTGTTGCTATATTGAAGATCAAAGTTGTACAGTTTGCAGAACCATGGAAAGAATACCATAATTAAATATATTTGTTTGGTTAGAACTCAGCATTCAATGAATAACAAAATTCTGCTTGTCCACAAGAAGCATGAATTAATACTCCAAATGAATGAGCAGGAATTGCTTGTTTCACATTTTACAGCCATTACTGTATTGATACTTTTTTTTCCAAGTGAGTGAAAAATATGTGGCTTACCACACTAGTGCCCCATTACTAATATCACAGGCAATTTATTAAAAATGGTAGGATCCTACATAGTTCCAGTGCTTTATGTAGCTATTAAAGTTAGCTATACCAGTCATTTCTTTAATTTATATTATGTTAAAGGAAGATAAAGAAATGCAGTTCTGGGTCTAAGCAGCTTTTCAGCTTTACTGTATTCCAGCATATCCAGAAGATCATCACTAGGAAACCACATATGTGTGTTAGTGGTGATCTCTGGAAGGGAAGTATGGTTGTTTCATTCCAAAATTCACAGATTTTTAACATGACAACCATTGCACATGTGCATGAGACATTCTTTTTAGAGAGCTCAACATGAACTTTCACGACTAACTGCTATGGGCCTCCTTCAGATAGAAACAGTGACAGTGACGTTAATTGGAAAAAGTACATAGGTCTAGTCCATAGAGCATATTGCACTAACATTACATTTTGATCTGGTGCATTCTATTTTTTATGTATTCTAAATAATTTTTGAATTTACATTAGCAGTCAGAAAGGACACTAAAATTAACTGGGATACTTCTCTATCAAAACTGTGTTTTATTTTCTAAGTAGTGTTTCCAGGTTTTCCCCAGGTTTTACATTTGAATAGTAAAGACAAAAATATCATAGCATTATATGATGCTTTTTGTAATTTTTCTCAGCTTTGCTAACTGAGGCAAAATTATATCACCAGTTTTGCCACTTTGGTTTTCAAATTTTTTTTGTCCACTGACATGAGGGTATGAGTATGGGCTATGAGCATTTCCACAGATTTAGGTTCAGAATCCCATGTTTTTGCTAGAATAAAATATGTCCCAAGACATGAGTTTTGCTCATGGTTGCACTTAAGTTGTAGTTTAAATTTGATTTGATATTGTACCTTTGAAATGACTACAGCTTTAGAGAAGGTGTAAAATGTGGGCAGTGATCCTTTGTGGTCATTATAAAATGGAATGAGAATGCTGACAACAGTAGGAACAACATCCTGGCTATATTCCAGTTTGACTAACTACATCCTGCTTTTCTAAATTAAAGTTTATTTGTAAGCTTGATCCAAAGCCTCCAAAAAACCCTATTTTTCCATTACTATTTTCTGGGCCCAGACTGGCTGTGTTTTGCTGTTAAGTGAAGCCATTTCCATATCCTGTGTTCTTTTTTTAATGAAGAAATAACCTTTGGATTTACTGTAAAAGTATAAAATTGGAGTCTGGATGGCCAACAAATGGCCAGTAAAAATCACTAAAATCCTTCTGTGTAAAATATAACCAACATATATAATAAATACAATGTTATCACTTATCACTTCTTTCTCTCTCATATGGACCTCCCACCATGAAAAAAATAAAAATTACAGTGGTACAAATGTAAATGAGAACAAGAAGCAGCACTCTCTCCATGGACCTGCTCTGTAGGTAGGGGGAGATGCCAAGAATAAATCATCTCACAGTGTGGGTGTGTCAATCACTTGAAAATTGCCTGATTCAGTTGTCAGGATATTGAAAACATATATTTAGAAATGCATGAGATAACAATAAATAGTATAATAAACAATGAATTAAAATTTCAATATACGAGAAACTGCAATTAAGGTACTTTCTGCTTGTTAATAGCTGCATGACTCAGAAGTCTTGTTTTGCAGCAAAAGCCTGAAAAAAAGAATTAACATTAAAAATCCACAATTCTGAATATGATTAATACATATTAAGCTACAACTTCTACACAATTTCATACTTACAGTGGTTGTTTCCTGTTGCCATCTCTGTCTGTAACTATCTATCTGATTCTGCCAGATTACTGGTAAAAATAGAGAGTTGGAGGTCACACCTTATTAAATAATCATGTAATGTAAAGATGCTTCTCAGCATCAGAGAGTAAAGCATTTGCTCTTTAACAGATGCCACACTATATGAATTATGTAATTTCCATGGTTATAAAAAAAACAGCTCGAGAAATTATACTGTAACAATATGATGTATGCTAGGATTGATTACCCCAAAAATCCTTTCAAGAGGAAAAATGGGGTTTTTCTGCTCAAACTTCACATCCTAAAGACTTCTATGGAGGAAAACCTCAGATTCAGTTGTTACCTTGGGTGATCACTCAATTTGTGTATTCATTATGTGCATTAAATAGTCAAATATATTCCTTCCAGTATATATGAATAGTTTAATTTTTTTCTGCTGAAAGAGAGATAACTATCAGAAAGAGCAATAAAAGTCACATAATGAAATAAGAATACTAGAAAACCTGAGGATTTTAGTGTAGTCCATTATTCATTTGATTCCTGGCAGCCTTTATGATTACAAATCACTTGATTGACTAACTACACATTCTCAAAGTGAATTATGAATCAGGTTCATTTTTCCTGGTTGAGAATTGGTACATGTTGTAACTCTTCCACTTTGTGATATATCAAGTTCTTGTAACAGTAATAAGAGATATAATCAACTCTTTATTTCAGGACAAATAAATTGCCTTTTCAAAAATGAAATGTGGTTGCTAACATTTTAACAGTGTGCAATGTAATTCCTTCCTGCTATTCTCAGAGTACAATCTGCTGTGATGATACATCTTTTGAATATTTGACTTTGCTGAAATTATTTTAAGAGCCTCACACCCTCAGTTCATGCACGCTGACCTCAGTGGAGATTTGGCACTGGGACTAAGAGCAGTAAGTGGTTCCTTTACTTTCTGAAAACAAGCCTCAGACACTGAAACCCTGGGCTACAAATTGCCATCTTGTGCCTGGCTCTGATCTCAGCTCAAAAATGCCATGCCGAACAGTTTTAAAGCTGTTTAAGTTTACTTTGAAGCAAAACCAGCAATAAACACCACCACAAAACCAAAAAAACTCAAAACCCAAAAAACCAAGTAAAAACAAAGAAAAATCTCCTCTAATGTGTGCTTGACCCTCAAGTCCTCTTGCATGAAAAAATCCCTCAGGCTTTTGTGTAAATTATGCAAGCAGAATGACTGCCAGGCTAGGGTAGGGCTTATGTGTAGAACAAGTGCAAAATCAGATCCCAAATCTCCCTAAAATAGGTTTAGTGTGAGGTGCATTTCACCTTCAAATGCCTACAGGGAAACAAAATCAAAGAAAAAAAAAAGAAAAAAAAAGAAAAAAAAGGCCTGTCTGAGACTGCTCAAAATCTGTGTGAGTGAATGTCCGAATAAAAAACCACTATAAACAGCATTTATGCTTCACATCTGCCTGGAAGATGTAGCCAAGAGTGCTGGTTTGGTTTTCTGAGTGTGGTGGTCTCTGAATGTTTGTGTCCCAGTCAGCAGAGCCAACTCCCATGTGGGGTGATGTAGGCTGGGGTACATCACAGCATCAAGCCTGATGGTGTTCAAGAGGCATTTAAACGATACTCTCAGGCTCATGGTGTGACTCTTGGGGATGGTCCTGTGTGAGGCTAAGGACTGGACTTGATGATCCTTTTGGGTCCCTTCCGACTCAGTATGTTCTGTGATTCTGTGATGGTATACCATCGGGTTTGAAGGACAGGGTACACCACATCCTCTGGTACATGTGCTGAAACAATGCATCTTCCCATATGGGGTTCTGTGCTGCAGCCACAACACAGGTCCAAGTTTTTCAGGGAGGAGAGGATTCTTCTGCTGGTTAGGGAGGGTATCCTGGTGGTTGGATGTTTATTTTAGATCCAATGAAGGGACACACTGATGTTTAGTGGATTCACGTTATTTATAGAACAATTTCAAAGACTTCAATCCCCTCCCTTTCCTCTCTCAAACACAGAAGCACATTTCTAAAGCAGGATCTTGTGGGAGAAAAGATGTATTACCACTTTAGTTTTGGAAGACCTTAATGTGGTCATTCATTTTAGAAACAATGATTGTGGACTTCAGATTTCTTCTTTATTCATCTTTCTATCTAATTTCTAATCTCCTAATAACCTTAATTAAATGCTGAGTGGTTTAGAATATTATTAAATAGCTTTCATAGGATTTTTTAAATTTCTGATTACATCATGAGTACAGATTATTAAATATTCCATTCATTTTAAAATTATGATTAAGCGGATAATACCAAAAAAGATGTTAGTAACAACTTTAACTAAGCTGTGTTAATTGAGTTAGGGGATAAGAAATGAGATTTAAAGGGTGAGAAATGAGTGAAATCACAGTCTGCATAGTTTTAAAATCAAGTGGATTAAGAGAATGGTCAGAATGGAGGAGGTGGAGGGTCAAAAACTGAACAAATGGTTCCAATAGAAAATTCACTTAGTTTTAGGCCACATGTCTGTCTTTCATAAAAATGGATTGCAATGGCGTCTGATATGATGTGGTTAAACATGAAGGGTAAAGAGTGCTTGCTATGGATCAACATGCTATGCATTGTGCACTGCCAGGCAAAGGTATGCAACATGAATGGACACAGAAAAGTCTGCTCGAAAGTTGCCACATCTGACAGTGTTGTGTCCACTTATGTGCACAAACACAGCAGATCAGCCTCCAGCATGCCTGGGTCACACAGAGTCGGATCGTTGCCTGAAGCAGTAAATGGAGCAGCAGTGAGACTGCATTGGTTTTGTTGCCTTTGGTTTGCCACGTCAAGTGTGGGCCTTTCCACATCATTCCCTTGTCCTGACATTTGTTTGTAACTACTATTTGTCAGCATAGCATGAATTTTTGCTAGGCTATTTCCGCTATTGCTCTGAAATATTGGTTGGGAGTTAATTACAGCAGCTTTTCAGGTGACCATTTTCTTCTTGATGGCCATCTCTCACATCGTCACCATGCAGAGAGCTTTACTTGTGATGTTCCCAGCTCACCACCTCTTGTAGCAGGAGCATACCTATAACCTGTAAATAGGCAAGATTTTTTTACTTGTATTCCTTAAACAGCAACCAGAGAGTAAATGAGTAAACGGAGACACTCTTATGCTGGAGGAACTTCTGGAGTCAACCATACTTACGAAAATTACAGCACTCATTGCAGTTTCCTAATGGGGATGTGAGAGGAAATCAGTGCTTGTGAAACTGAGACTGGAGAGAAGAACGACAGGAAATAAAACAAAAAGCAGCGTACAGAACTTAATCTGCCAGGAGGGGATGATGGAGGTTGTGTGACTTTATTTAAAAGATGGACACAGACAGCCTGTTAAGGACAGGTAATATACCTGACAAACAAGTTGGTTACCATGAGCATATCACTTGCACGTGAATTCCTTACACTCATTTCACCCCTTCTTCTCTGCAATGTTTGCTGGTTTCAGAAGTTTTGAACTGATTCAGGGCATAAAGAGAAATCTAAAACATCATACATCCCAATGAAGCTGGGGAGAGGCTGTCTGCAAAAAAGCAGCTCTTGAATCCCAGAGAGGAAAGCATAAAATGAATTTGAATTTAACCAAGAATAATAAAATACTGTAATGATTGATGGAAGCATTAGTTTTGTAGGCTTAGTTATGTAGGTTGGGATTCAATATGTACCTTTTTCTTCTAACCTTAACAGCTTTAATTATTTTTACAAAACAAAACGAAACAAAAATCCACCACCAAAAATCCCCAAGCCAAAACCCCAATACATCCTTACACACTACTAATAAAAAAATCAAGTTATCATTGATATTTGAAAACAGAAGTCCTAAAGAACATATTGTATTCACACCAACTACATACAAAGCAGAATGTTAATAACATTAACCTTTACTCTATCAGATATTTTCGAGAAATACCACTACATTTTTTGCAACGGCTAATATCTGTCATTTAACTGACATGTGAACTTTGCTAAGTTTGCCAAATCACTGAGGCCTGAATACCATTCAGCAATGTTAATTTTGTTTTCCTATTCCAGCTTTTACACAATTATTCTCATGGCAATCATTCTAGCCTTGAGTATAAATAATACTTCAAGTGGTTTGTTGATATCCAAAAAATGATGCATATCTACATTAAGAGATTCTGGAATCTAATGGGAGAACCATGCATATATTAAGCTGCAATGATTATTTCCTTCCTCCCAGATGGGAAGTAGTACCGGGTAGTACCACAGTATACACATTAATTTTATTCCTTCCACAAATTTTAACACATATTATTTTTACATATTTTGAGTCTCTGCCTCTTATCCAATATCCAGGAGAGTTAAAGAGAAATTTGCTGCCAAAAAGATCTAAATCTTAACTCTTAGGACCCTGGATAATTCTCAGGTGAGCCAAGGAAGAAGAAGTGCATGGGAGCAGTTCTGCTCTGGAGAAGAGTAAGACAAGAAATGAGACTTTGGTAGGATAATACGTCAAGCATTAACAGAGGCAAAAATAGAGAGAGAGTAACTTTTCTAGCTCTCATATTTCAGTCCTACAGACTGGGCATGTTTACTTCGAAGGTTCTAGCAATAAATAAAAAGCACATTTAAAATGAGGAGGATTACAACCACAGAATAATGAAAAACATAAATCCCAATATCTGTTCATCAGTGTTGTTACCCCATTAAAAATTAGTCTGTAACAGATTTCTTCCTAAGTCTGTGGATTTCCTGCGCATTATCTTCCACAAGTTTTATTTCATGGTACTTGTTTTTTTCAAATTTCAGGCCTCTTCTTCATTTTTCTTTCTTTTTGGTGCAGTGGGACTTTTTTATTTCCTCAGGACCCAAGGAAGTGCAAGGAGCACACTGCATTGCAGGCTGAATGTTTATGTCGGAGTGAGTTGTGTGGGAGCATTTTTTGCAGTATTTTATAGATACTCTGAAGGTTAAGTATAAAATTGGGATTATTGATGTTTGCAGATGTGCAAGTATAGTGGGGCCTCATCTGGAAAGACTGGTGGTCTAAGGTGACACAGGGCAGTACGAAATGAGGGTTAGACTTATGCGAACACTGTTTTTCTCTTTACTGCTTTACTTTCTGGGTTCCTGTAAGTTGGTCTTTGTATGTGTCTGGACTTCACAACATGTACTCATCACTTACAAGGAGTTTTAAGTCAACATCAGTTAATGGCTGTGGCTCTGAAGACTGGAGTCTAGAGTGGGTATTGAGTCTTGAGAGAAGTCCTGGGAGGAACTGGCTTAGAAGAGTGCTGCACATTTAAAACGGAATTGTCCTTTTACCCTGGTTCAGCCAGAGGCTGTAATAAAATATCTATAGTATGTAGCTGAAAGCAAAGTTACTCCTCCAGCTCCAAAGAGGAAAATACATATCCACCAGCGAGGATGTGGATGGAGAAAAGGCATGTGGTGTGCTCCACGGCCCATCATTCAAAGGAGCTCCCAGGAGAAGCCCAGCCTGTCATATACACACAATGCAAACTGGCTGGTTATGCCTCTGCAGGACTTCAGCGAGGTCTGTGGTCCTCTTGACTGTATAAAGGCTTTCTGAGTTGAGGAACACATCTGTCTCCAGAGCAAAAAGAGGTACTATAGCAGAGAGGCACACACTGCTTTATTTGAGCATCACATTGCCCCGCTGGGTCAGCGCCAGTTATATAACGCATTCTGAAAACACAGATTTGGTGGCCAAACACAACAGTGCAGACCTAGTTGCAAATCTACATGTATATTGATCTTTTCAGTATCTGCCCAGTCTGTCTCAGTTTTAATTTGACCCACCTACTGTTTATAAATACCTCAGAACCCTCTCTGTCCCCGCTGAGTAACTGTGGTCAAAACATCCCTACTTTAGATATCTCATTTAAGTGGTACCACTAGATGGGATGAAGTCAACCTTTATTTCAGTAGTCCTTTTTCTGCCTTTTTTTTTTCTTCCCCTTCTTCTCATCAGCATAGATACAATTTTTGTCAGGATAACTTCTGTTGTGTCTGAATTCTTCTTTGTGCTCTTCCCAACATTTCAGGCAGTGCTGCAATGCAGCATCACACCCCTCTCTGGAATGCTATTCCCTCAAGACTCTTGTGGCACAGAGAGATGGGTAATGTTTTCTGAGCTTCTTCCTCTATTACCATGTTTTCTATAGAGGATCAAAATGGATTATTTTCATCTTGACATGCAAATGCCTAGGCTGTGCCCTTGGCTGAGGTCTCAGAATTGACTAAATAAGTGAAAGATATGGAGGTAGTAGCTTTTTAATATCATGTATGGAAGTTGCAGACTTATTTCTCAAAGAAAAAAAAACGAAAAAGTGACTGTAGTCCCCCCATTATTCCTCGAAAAATAATAAAAAAAGCCTAATAAAAATATTTCCTCATGCACTTATTGAATACTGTATTCACATACAGTCACTGGTCTGCACAGAAGCAAATGAACATTGTGTGCAGCTTGACATCTTACTGTTGTACTCCAATCTGCGCATTTGCCTTGCCAAAATATCAATGGGAGGAAAAGACAAACGAATAATATTATGAAGTCAGATTACACCCCCAAATATGAACATTTAATAAGCAATGACATTAGAACAGAAGTAGGAAGGATTTCTAATGCTGCTTGAGAAATGCTTCCAGAGATAAAAAGGTCAAATTCTTCACCAATTTTCACCCTGCACTACCTCCATTAAGTAAATGAAATAGTATGACCTGCAAATCAGTGCAGGATGCAACTCGCAGAATATGCCAATACACCATAAAAGTCATTGTGTGGTTTCTTGTTAACATGAAAGAAATGGTGTCTGACCACAAAAGCATGCACACTGACTCACTGTTTCTAATTATTGTAATATTCTTTTTCTGAAACAACAGCAGTGACAAAACACTACCAAGAAACTGCCTCCTGGTCAGCATTCTCCATAAACCCTCATGGCTATTTACTCAAGTGAGCAGCCCAGAAAGTAAGTTGTTAGCCTAAATGAAAATTATAGCAGATAAAAATATGTCAGCCTGGGAACTGAACTAATAAGGGAAAGAATACACACAAGGCTGAAGGTGCAGTTTTGAATCTTGGGAAGAATAAAGGAAAGCACAGATACTGAAATTAACTCGTGAGACTGAGGTAAACAGGAAAAATCCGCATCCATCGTTATGTCGCACATAGCTGATGAGTACAAGACTCAGCAGTGATGGCTTAAGCACTCCTTTGCACATTAAAACTTCAGACTGTTTATGGTAGGCATTGAATTAAGTGTGGACTGACAGTTTAGCAACCTGGTGCTACTGCAAGCCAATGGAATGTTCCTTGTTTTTGGTTTGGGTCCAGGAAAAGTGACAAGATAGAGTAAGGCAACCTGGGTGCATTCTTTAAAACATTCCTGAAGAATAAACAAGCTGTTTGTAAGAGGCTTGGAAAGCACTCCAGTGCAAGGTCCTGAGGCAGTTGAGTGGGGTGAGGAGTTGGAGGGGAAAGGTGATAAGCCACACTGGGCTTGTTCTGCAGAGCCCCTGGTTGCTGTTCAGGCTAAGACTTTGGACAGAGTCCACTAAAAGGCCTCCTGCCACAAAATTTGTTACTATGAGAGTTTTGGTTGGGGGGAATTTTATTACAAAAATTTTCCTTTTGTCTTATTAAAATCTATCCCACCCTTCCCTCCCACTCCAGGAGGAGGAATATTTTGTATATACCTTGGTGAAACAAACAAACAAATTTGAGATGTTGTTGAAATTCTTCCTGCCACACAAATTCATTTTCCATGGATAATGTATTCAGGCTGATTTGCTTTTCAGAGCCAGGAGCTCAAAATCATGAATTTATTAAGCAAAGTAATAATTGCAAATTTTATTGGCCAACTCCATTCTAGAAAAAAAAAAAAAGGAGTATTAATATAACTGAAAGGATTAGAAAATACTGACTGTTAACTTGGGGCTACTGCAGATATTTTAGGAGGTTATATATCTCTGTTCCACCAGAGGCAGTAGCTTTCATTTTAAAGCTCTAGTGAGATACCACAATTGATGGGCCCACCTAACAACATATATTGGGCTTGTATTGAGTAGTAAGACATGGAAAGAAAGTGAAAGAAATGCTTAGTGTCATAAAAATTTGCATCTCTTTCTAGTCATTTTTTAGTGTATTGAAATGAAACATAACAGGGTCAGAACACGAAAGGATTTGACTCTAGTTTTTGGGTCAAGCTAGGCTATGCCTTTAATGGGATAACTGGACAGCATATTTTGACTTGAGTCTTACAGAATCTGAAATGCCTCATTAACAATCCTGTGGAGATATAGCACTCCCCAGGAATGACTGGAGCAGCTTAGCTACTCCGAGTGAAACCAGTGGCAGGGGACTATTCCTCCTTCAAGATGCCCACAGGTTTCTTGTCTGACTTGATCCTTTTTGGTCATCAGCAGAAAGGGGCCCTGAAAGTTGGCAGCATTGGGGTCTTTAGTGCAGTGCTTGTCAGCTACATGAGATTTATTTGTTCTACTGGATCCGTACATTGTGTTAGGGGTACTCATAGGATTAATTTTCGATCATGGTCTTCTTCACAAAAAAAAAAAAGCACAGCTCTCTGCTGCTGAAGAAGCATTTTCCTCTCTGATACATTTGTTCCATTAGGAAATATTCTGTAGTAGATCATATTCTCCAGGATCTCTCCAGTTGAGATTTGTGGGTAATTATGAGAAAAATAAAGATAATATGCTTGTAAATGTTACAAGTAACAGTTGCAGTACTAATGGAGTAATTCATGGACATAGCACCATTAGAAAGTGATGGAGCTTGCTAAGTTAAAACTCTAAGGATATTTTTAACATACTTTTTATTGAAAGCATTATGACATGAAGGATGGGATTCAAGTGCTCTTCAAGTTACATTCCTGTTTCTCTCACATGTGCTGGTTGTGGTCTTGAGGTGGTCCGTAGTGCTTCCCTTCCCATAAGGGAGATGCTTGAGAATCACTAGCTGATACCAGCCCAGGAGAAGCTTCACCAGAGTTTGTGCTATGAGAGCCACAGTGTAGCTGAATTTCCAGGCCATGCCATCAGACACTTAAAACTGTGCCTGCCTGTAGTTAAAGCCTTAAGTAATCTGCCGTTGTGAGGTGGGGATAAGCATAAGTTATTTAGCATTTGGAAGGGACTTTGAAGACCAGGAGCTGTGGGAGTTTACATCCCACTGCAAGCTGAGAACAAACTGTCTAACAATTATTTCCTTACTTCTTTTCTTATAATTTGCCTTATCGACAGTCATTGCTGTGAAAGGAGTTCCACCTTGCTGAAAAAGGTCACCAAAAAGGAAAAAAAAGGACAGGTAATTGAAATGTTTAGTGTGCAAACACTAAATTTGTCGATCAACTTCTCCTTTACTGAACAACAAAACCCTATTTTGCTTTTCAAACAGAGCAACAGAGATCACGATTCACAGACTTTTTACGCAGATCCAAATACCAACATGCCTCAGGACTAAAAAAAAGGAGCAGTCTGCAGCCTCTGGCCTTGCCCACCTGTGCTATGAATAGCAGATACAAAGGTAAACCTACTCCTCAGGTATCACAACACAGTTCCTCCAACTGGACATCAAGCTGTAGTTTAGTCTTGGTCTTTCAGTTAGGTTAGGACACAGACCAGTTAAGTCTTAAACATGCACTAAGTACAACTAAAATCATAGATAAAATCAGAAAATGGAATTTGAAATCAGCAAAACTCAACAAAGCTGAATAACTACTCAGCTAAATCCAATTCTCTTGGTATTTGTAGACTGATGCTTGTGAGGAACCTGTTTTGGGAACTACTTTGGGTAACACAAAACATGTTTCATGTGTCAGTGTTTTGATATGGTTGAGAAGTTTGAAGAAGTTTGAGAAGTTTCTGTCACTTTCGTTACATATTCTCAGTGAAATTGCTGTCATGACTGATGACCTCAGTAGCAAAGAATGAGGTAATAGGACCTGTATCACTAAGAATCCATTGCTCCAACAAAACTAATGCCATAATGTTTATCAAAGCTGTTGAAGTAGTACAAATAGTTACAACTAAACTGTACGTGCCAAGTAACAAGTGTGTTTTATACCCTAAAGTGCAACATTGTCAGGCAAAGCTAACTGCAGAGATTCTAGTATGAGCAGAAAATGCTCAAATTAAAAACCATGTGGCTGGATCCCAAGTTGCATCATAACAATAATTTAAAAACGGAAAATCAGCTCTGTATTTCCTTGCTGGGGTCTCAAAGCAGATTTTGGGGCTTTGGTTGGCCCTACTGCCTTGTAAACTGCAGAATTGTCAGATTTTACCTTATTTTAACCTTCAAAATATTTGGCAGTCTAGACCACTTTTACTGCTGACAAAGAGGACAGATCAGTCTATGCACTGTGTGAGAAAGGCAGGGTCTGGGTCTCTGACTTCTGAAGATGCCAAGGTGATCCTGGACTGAAGTGCCTCTAAGGCTCATATCATGCAGGTGGCTCCAGCATGCAATCCACAATGCTGAATGAGCAACTGGTGTTTCCTACCCTGCACCTCAAACTGGTTTCAAAACAGAAGACAGAAACATCTATTCACTCAGTAGACAAACAACCACGTGAGTGTAGGTCTTATATTCTTTTTGTTTTGTTTTGTTTCTAAGGGAATGGAGAAGGGAAACACTGAGTGATAGTGCTTGCCCCCTTTTTGTAATGCAATAGCCGTATTGTCAGAGCAGTGACAGAGGAAGAGGGACACGTGGGTCCCATTTCCCCTTCTGCCTCGGGCTGCTCAGAACCATGTTTACCGTCCTTTAGGGGAATGGTTGTAGTCTGTGGGAGGATTCAGGACAAGCTGAGCCAGTGAGAGAAGATAAGAGGGAGCATGGCTCCAGGGCTCAGGGCGTCGTTTTAGTTCTACTCTTCTCCCAGGGTGGTTTTCTGTTTATTTAAATACTCTTTCATGTAAGCATATGGAGTCCTGGGACTGGATGACACAATGATGGTGGTTTCACCCCTTTCTGCTGACCCACATGACATAGACTGTGCCTTGCAAAAAAATATATGAACACACATTGCTTTGTATGAATTGAAATTGAAGAGACTGAGACTATTCAAATGATAAAAATGAGTAAGAAGGAATATAATAGCACAAATTGAGGTAATGAATTGTGCTGAGAAGGTAAAACAGGTCCTTCTGTTTATCCATTCAAGAAAACAGATGAATTTAATGAAGCAGAAAGAAAGAAAAAAGTGTAATCAAAGCATATTTTTTAAAATAAAAGCTGTAATTAACTTGTTGAACTCAATTGCTACTAGGTATAACTTAGGCCAAGAAATTAGTAGGATCCAAAAAGGATTAGACATCTATATGCATAATGAAAATATTCATAAGCTACAATAGCTAGAATATTATCTTAAACCTTATTATAAAATAGCTTACCTCTTAATACCAAGTGAATCCTGCATACTTCTGTCTAGTCAAGGACCTTGTGAAGCACCTCTCTTTTTATTCAGAATCATTGCTCATCTTCCTTACTGACCAAAAAAAAAAAAAAAAAGAAGATAGCTAAAATATAATGCATACCTCTGCAATATTTCTGTTCCAGAAAGCAGCTGTTTTATTGCTGACATGGAGGAGTGATTTTACAAAGTTATATGGCACTTGTATATGTCTTAATTTAGCATTTTTACACTGTAATTAAAATTCAGCCCTGGTAAAAAAAGAGAGGGAGAAGCATGATCTGACCACCCAGCTTGGAATGAAATGTTGGAGCCATTTCTGTAAGAGGCAATCCACAATAGTGAGGGTTTGATTTTCCACTATTAGTGTACTCTTACGTGCAACGGGAGCAAGCTGCCAACAAAGGTCTTTGCAGAATAGCAGTATACCAATAATGCAGTGAGAGAAATGGACAGCTATCAAATTCTCCATGTGTCATTTCATGAAGGCTGAGAATAAACCTTTCCCCTCCACTGTATTATTAGGTGCACAATGATGCTCGGAAAATCAGAGAGCACTTCAGGTCTGGGCTCTTCTTCCTCTCCCTGGACTCAGTTATTTAGAAATAAATAAGGACAGGCAGATCATAAAATGGCTGTCAAGGTTTTATAATTGGTTTTAGTGTCTGGGGGGCCAGACACTTTAAGGGAACACTAACTTACACATTAAATTAAGTCAATAGATATTTACTGTCTGTAGTAAATGTTGAATCAGAATTTAATTTTGATTTCTATAGTCTTTTCCTCTCTGATCTCTTTTTTGCTGGTCTCTTGGGCCATCTATATCTTCCCATTCCTGAGGAAGACTGCCCTTCTTGCCCCCTAACGTGACCCTAGGAGTGAGAAGACCCACTGGCTTTCTGTTTGGTGCTGAATATATTGTTTTACTGTTATGAAAACATGGAAAGGTCTTGCTTTGCTACCAGACTCACTATCTCACATTGTCAAATTCAGAGAAACAATCTCACCATCTTTATATCCACCACAAAGAATTGAGCATTGATTGGGCTCCTGAGTGTCCTTGTGCACTTAGGTATCATTAAAATTTTGCAGTCTAAAGGTATTCAGAGCCTTTAGTGATCAGGAATAAAGAAAGCATTTTGTGGTTAAAACTCTTTCTACAAATACAAAATTACCAGCTAAATTAATTTGTGAGTGATATTTAATAATTCCATAGTCCCTTTGCTCTTGGTTTACAATTTGTCACATTACTTTATAACTGTTCGCAAAAGCAACAAAAGGTATTGTAACAAGGATTCATTTGGGCAAATTAAATCTGCAGCGGGATTTCAAACGCAGGCATTTGTCCTCTGGGATTAGACATCAGCAGCTTGTGGAATTATTTCTGACGTTTCATCCATCATACACTCAGAATAACTAAACAAGTTGGTGCAGCTCTCTCCCTGCTCAAAGAACAACTTTCACAGAACCTTCCCAACCTATTAGTGTCAGGAAATTGTACTTGGAAAGTTCAGAGAAAAAAAAGTCTTCCTCAAGTTAAAGGTAGAGATGTTATTGCACGTCAATAATGTGCATTGGGAGGTCTACTCATAAACAGATCTTCAACTGGTGTAAAGCGGAATGACATAACAGGTGTAGGTATATTGATTTTGTTCAGAATTTTCACCATAGGAATGACTGGATTTTTAACTGTGAGAATCCAGACTTGCTCTTCTAAAAATAACACAAAACTGGTATTAGGTACCACGTGAGGAGGACTTTTTCTTTTCCTCTTCTTTGTTTGAAAAAGTGAATTTTAAAGCATAAAATTTTCAGCATAACCTCTCACAATCTGTGATTTTCAGCCTTCTCTTGAATCTCCTGGTTCATGCTTTGGTGTCCAAAATTTTAATTTCAGCCATCTCATTCGAGGCCAAGCATAGTTAAACTAGATCAATTATATTATGTAAATACCACAGCATGAGTGAACAAAAACTGTGGGCTACCTTATTATTAAGGGATAATAGCCTTTTAATCTATATTAAAAAAAAAAGACAAAAAGGAAAGACAAAGAGAAGTTTTCGAGTAGACCTTATATTTGCTTCCCATTCTTGAGAGACCTCCAAGGACATTTTGCATTACAGGAGTTTTCTTGACGTAACATGGTCTCACACTGAATTCTACAATGAAACACCTAAATTAATAGAAAAGGTAAAACCATCAAAAGCAATCTTTTAGAAACATAAGTTCAGAAATGTAAGTGCATAATCAGATAAATGAAAAGAAAGTTTTGAAAAGGATTGCAGAGGAGTAACAGGAGATACTGCTGGCCTGCTTCTTACTTCATTGTTGTTTTCCTTCAGTAAAAGTTCTATCAGCTGGGGATAGTTACTCGCTTTGAAGCTGGTCTAGTTTCTCTGAAATAATTTTCTTTATTCCCAGAACTCCACAATGCCAGCACAAACATACATCAAGCAGTCCCATGCAAATATATGAGAAAAGATAGGCTTTCCTGTTTACCCACGAGCTGTCTTTTGGCTTGTATGGCATTAGTTAATGCCAATGGAAATGCTACACTGAATAATCTGAGGAAAAAAGGGAAAAAAATACAGATATGATTTACCATGGTGAGGAAGTCAGAAAGTTTCAGGTCATAACTTCCTAATGCTTTACAGTTTTCTAAATTTTTAGCTACCTAAAACCCATTTCCTAGGTGAACATAAAAAATTTGACCATCTCCCACAGCTGTCACCCAAAGCAAAACTGTGGGACTGCAGAGAAAGAATCTTTCCTCTTTGCTTCCTTTCCTTCATCCCAAAGCAACGAGATGTACTTCTAGGTGAGAATGTTGTCTGAATCTCTGTACTTGTATCCCACTGGCAGAGATGGCCGGTGAAAGATCACTTAAACTCTGCCATTGATTTACAACTCTTTATCTGTCCTCCTTCATTAACCTATGTGTAAATGCATGCAACTGATTAGATGTCTCCAGTACTAGATTTTCAAAAAATTGTGCTGTAGTAGTAATAAATCCTTGTCCACCAGATCAATTTCTTAATTTAGCTGTGGGTGTAAGGAGTATGAGCAGGTCCATGAGCAGTCCTGGGAGCCAAGCTGACAATTAACTTTCTTTCTGTCTTTTCCATCTTGTCCTGGATCTGTTTAATTTCTCTGAGAGCATATTTTTTTTGAGCTGGGACAGAAAATAAGAGAAAAATGAGGCTGGGTGGGATGGATTGGTAATCCAGCCAGGCTTTGCATAAAATGGTAGTTCAGACATTCACCCAAAACATCAGAGGATCAGTCCTAATTCATGAGTCAGTTTTAAAACAGCATCAATATAGGAGACAGTACTGAGCATTTTTGAAGACACAGGGTTGAATGTCAGCTTCAGAGAGATACATACAGATCTGAGTTGCAGCAGAGCAGAGACAGGCATCAACTTAGGGCTAAGGATTTCCCAAGACACTTTAAAATTAGGTTACTTTATTTATTTTTTATCCCTCTAGACTTTTTTGAAAATCTAGTTCTGCTTGTAAAACATTCACAAGCAAAGAATTGTGGAAGATATATGTAACTGAGTACTTTGTAGCAGACAGCTTTTTTAATGAATGATCTATTTTTAATTTTTTCTGTCTAGAAAGAGTGAAATTATTTTTCAGCCTTGATATTGAGAGTGGGGTGTGTAATTTATGTGTGACCCCTATGTGGGGGCAACAACTTTTTTGATTTGCACAAGCAGACACAAATTGTTTGGCATGAACAGTTTTTGAACAATTGACTAGATGAAACTTGGTCACTTTGATTTCCAAAGTTGTTCTGAAGATGCTGAGAGAATAAGGCAACAAAGTTTGTGGTTAGTAGTCCAGTCTCCTGTACTGATCACATAGTTAGGATGTCAGCTAGACTTAATATCCCTTTCTTGCACAAGGGTGGAAGCCCAAAGAGGATCTGTGCTTCATGGTGACCCTTGTTCCCTCCATCTCCTACATAAAGCAAAATACAGCATTAAAGTTAGGTCATCCCTTGCCCTATATTCCTCAAACTGCCCTCTGTTCCTAAGCTGCCTACAACTGCAAACTTTGAAAAGAGCTAAAAACTCAAAACAATAAGGAGAGAAGGCAAGAAACCTGCAATACCTTGCAATAGTCCTGCCCACCATGAGAAATCTCTTTCAAATAAAGAGGAGTTGGTTGGGTACACAACCTGAAATGAAAACACTAACTCTTCTGTATCGTTCTTTGTTTCCTGACCTTTCATATCCATGGAGGGAAATAAATACTTCTAAATGAGAGGGACTAAATTTTAGACAATTACAGTTGGGTGAGTTGAGTCCCACATATTTTTTATAGCTAGATATTTCAATGAGTGATATTAAACACAGTCCCTGTCAAATAAAGATTAATTTTATAATGTCTTATGGTAGTACCTACACATATACTAAAAGACATTAAAAAGTTTCAAAAGGTTGTGATATCACTTCGTGTGTGACAGTAGCTGAAGAGACAGAACAAGACCTAGGCTGCAGACAGCAGTTTTATCCTATGTTCCCAAATAGGCCTAAAAATCTTCTGCCAAACAACTGGACATATTAAGAATACTAATGAGAGATACTAGGCTGGGCTCAGTATACAAAGATTTGGCTCAGGAGAGATACTATACTGACTAGGATTCTTTATAGCTTCTTTTAGGTTTTTGGCTTGTGGTCAAAGGTTAATAAATATATACTCAGTTGTGTTTTGCCACATGTACGTGCATTATGGAGGGAAAATCTGATGTTAACTATTTCTACACATCAATTACACAACGGTAGAAGGGTCAATTATGGCAAAACCAGGCAAAATTTTGGCCCTGTTGATAAGTGCGAACTTGCTTTGATGCAAGTTGGGCATGATTTCCAAGTAAAATTTGTAAATTTCTTCACTGGACACTATGTTCTTTGTCTTAAGCATCTCAAGTCATAAATGCCTCAAATCAATATGGCCCCAAAAGGCATATGAAAAGGTAAGTATTCAACCATTGTTGCTAAAACCATGGTTTTCTTACAAGAAAGGTTAGCCCTTACTACAAAGTCTATTGTGTGACGCAATCACAAAGACCAATTGATCACTCCAACAGCCAGGACCATACAAGGAATTTAGAGTAAAATGCTCATCCCTAACCTGCACTGAGATTCACCTCGCGGTTTGCAGTCACTATACGCATCTGTTGATATCAACAAGGTTGACAGAGAAGTATGTGTCAAGGTGACCTTGACTGCTGCTTTGATTAATTGACTTTGTAATGTGTCTCTTTGAAGGGGGGAAAAAAAGGCAACATATCCTTAACCTCTTTTGGAAGAACCGTACCTCAATTAAGTATAATTATTTTTCTAGATTAAACCATTACAACCTCCTCCTATGCTAACAAATATTATCTTAGCTCAAATTTGATATCAGCAAAAAGATACTTAATGTATTTACCTAAAACAAGTTGTGCTAGGGCTTGTTTGTTTGTGCACTGCATTCTGGAAATGTGCCTTCTCCATTGGAATAACCTACAACAAAGGCCATACATTACAAAGTATTGAATTCCTGAGCACCGTGGCTTTGTAAGACAATAAATTGCCACTAGTAAGTCACTGAATATTTACAAAGAGTTCTGAGCAACTCACAAATACTCAACTACTTTTTTCTAAATTTAGTTTTTAAAAAACTGAACAGACAAAAAGACAACAACAAAATTTAAGATGATGTATAAACTTAAGCTATGTGAATTGTCCAACTTTATTTATTTACATCCTAAGAACTGAGTGGTCTTACTTTATTATTATCTGTGTATCATTTTACCAAATCAGAACTTTAATGTTCCTTTCTTTTTCTAAGACCATGCTATTCACACTGTTTTCCAAGCATGACAGATTCCAGCCCAATCTGATACTGTAGTGACTGTTCATTTCCCAGTGGTGATCACTCCCTCATCTTATGGCTGCAAAGAGAAACACAGAGAGGGATCAGAAGACTCTCTCTAATAATAATGTACGTTTTACATGTACTCATATTCTAGCACTGAAGGTAAAATATGGTGCTCTGCTTCCTTATTTTGTCGTTTTGTTGGCAAATTTTAAAAATTAATTTGCGACCAGTATAATTTCTTGAGCTTTTTTTTTCAATGTCTTGCAAAGATAATTCGTGCAGATCACCCCATGCCAAATAGCAGGTACATCAAATAAACAGTGATATTTGCAGACAACACGTTGGCAAAGGATTGAAAATGCTATTCTTCAAAAATCCTGAGTACTTTCCTTATCACACACAATTTGGACTGTACTAATGCAATTGCTGATGCATGTGCTTTTTATATAGGCTCTTAGGACATTTAAATTTGCTAGAATATAGCTCTGCCAGGAGCATCTATCTACTGCTTTTCCACTACACTTCAAAATATTTTGGTGTTAGCCCTGGATGCCAAGCATGAGTTTCATTAAAAATCTGCAGATGTTTTCCATAGGCTGTATAGAATGGGATTTATGTTTTATAAATGAGTATACATTGGCTCTTACTTGAATATACACATGTACACTTCAAATGTACATGAGCAATGACTAGATCCTTTCTCAAAAAACCAAGAAAGTAACATCCAAGCACATACTTTCTATAACACTGAGAAATAAGACTTTGGCATTAGGGCTATCCCAGACCTGGCAGCTGTCATTTGTGCTGTAAACAGAGACAAGGGGGAATCTATAATATAAACACAGAGAAAACTCTCAGTTTTCATTTCAGTTCAATGATCCCACATGCTGAAAACAGGGATGCATCCTCTCTCAACCTGCAGACCAGGTAGCTAAAAAATTGGCAGCTGCCTGCAGAAAAGGCCCACCTTGCACTTAGTCCCAGGCAGGCAATGTTTTCATCACAGTCATGGTGATTAAAAGTCTGGGAAGACTCACTTGTTTTGCATTGACCTAGACAAACACAACACAACACCTCTACTGCAACTCAAGTCAGTTACTGCTTCAGCTTTCCCTACACACAGAATTGCAGAATTGGTCAGATTGGTCCAATCTCCCTGTTCAGGCAGGGTCATCCTAGAGCACATGGCACAGGATTACATTCAGATGGTTCTTGAATATCTCCAGTGAGGGAAACTCCACAACCTCTTTGGGCAATCTGCCCCAGTGCATGGTTACTTGCCCAGTAAAAACTTATTCCTCATGTTTAGATGGAATTTCCTGTGCATCACTTGCAGATGTCTGTTGCCTCTTGTTCTATTGGTTGGCTTCAGTGAGAAGAGCCTGCTCCATTCTCTTGGCACCCCCCCTTTTAGATATTTATACCCATTAATTAAATCTCCTCTCAGTCACCTCTTCTCGAGGCTGAACAGACCCAGATCGCTCAGCTTTTTGTCATAAGAGAGATTCTCCAGACCCTTTGACCAACTCCAAATGTGGCCTCATAAGGGTTCAGTGAAGGGGCAGGATCTTCTCCTTTGACCTGATGACAATGCTCTTTCTAGTGCATCCCAAGATTCTGTTGGCCTTCTTGGTCACAAGTGCACACAGTTGGCTGATGGACAGCTTGTTGTCCACCAGACCCCCCAGGTCCTTCTCCTCAGTGCTGCTTTCCAGCGGGTCAGCCCCCAACCTCTACTGGTGCATGAGGTTGAAGCTCCCCGTGTGCAGGACCCTTCATTTACCCTTATTAAATTTCAGAAGGTTCTTCCCTGCCCATCATTCCGAGGTCCCTCTGAAAGGCCACAGAACACTCTGGGATATTGGCCACTCCTCCCAGCTTTGTGTCTTCAGAGAACTTGCTGAGGAGGCATCTGCCCCTTCATCCAAGTCACTAAATGAACAAGTTAAGCAACACTGGGCCCAGTACAGAACGCCAGGGGACACCACTAGACTCTCCAACTAGACTCTGTATCTTTGGTCACAACTCTCTGGAATGTGCCACTCAGCTAGTTTTCCAACCATCCCACTGTCCACTCATCCAACTCACACTTCTTGAGTTTGCCTATGAGGATTTCAGGAGGGACAGTGTCAAAAGCCTTGCTGAAGTCAAGGCAGACAATATCCACTGCTATCACTTCATC
Source organism: Chiroxiphia lanceolata (assembly GCF_009829145.1). Lineage (NCBI taxonomy): Eukaryota > Metazoa > Chordata > Aves > Passeriformes > Pipridae > Chiroxiphia > Chiroxiphia lanceolata. Next base: position 52,226,031 of record NC_045671.1, on the reverse strand, counting down.
CATCCAGGTTGTTGTTTCATCATAGAAGGGAATCAGGTTGGTCAAACATGATTTACATTTAGTGAACCCATGCTGACTGATCCTGATCATCTTCTTGTCCTTCATGTGGGTAGAGATGGCCTCCAGAATAAGATGCTTCATCACCTTTCCAGGGATTGAAGTGAGGTTAACTGGCCTGTAGTTCTCTGGGTCCTCTTGCACTTTCTGAAGACTGGAGTGACATTTGTTTTCTTCCAGTCCTCAGGTACCTCTCCTTTTCTCCATGACCTCTCAAAGGTGATCATGAGTAGCCTAGCTATAATGTCCACCAGCCCTCTCAGCACTCGTGGATGCATCTCATCAGGGTCGACGGACTTGCAGATGTCAAGTTTGTTTAGGTATTCTCTGACCCAATCCTCCTTCACTGAGGGAAAGTCTTCCTTATGACATTCACATACTCTGGTCTCCTTGGTCAGAGATACCTGAGGGCTTGTCTTATTGGTGAAGACTGATGCAAAGAAGACATTCAATAACTGCCTTCTCTGCATTCTCTGTTACCAGGTTCCACCTTCCATTTATTAATAGGTCAACATTATTCTTTTTTTCCTTTTGTCATTTATGTATTTGAAAAAAGCCTTTTCTGCTATTCTTGCCATCGATGGCCAGATTTAAGTCTAGATGGCCATATTTAAATCTAGCTCTCATTTCTGCTTATCCTGACTACCTCTCTATGTTCACTCTAAATGGCCTGACTTTGCTTTTATCTCCTGTGAACTTCTTGCTTATGCTTGAGTAATGACAGGAGTTCTTTATCATCCACAGAAGATTCTTGTTCCCTTGGCCTGCCTTCTTTCTCAATGGGATACATTGTTCTTGAGGCTGAAGGAACTGAGCCTTGAGAAGGAACTGAGCCTTGAGCATCCGCCAACTCTCCTGGACCCCTCTTCCACCCCCAGGGAAATAGAGGTCCCTGAACACATTATCTCACTGTGCACTCATAAAAATAACTCCTCTACATGCGCCTGTGTCACGGGATATGGCTGAGTTTTGCCTTTCAGAAACCTCAGGATAAGACCTCCCCATCACCCCAGCAAATCGTCATTTTGTGTTTACTGAAAAACAGGAAAAGGAACGAAATTAATTTCAAAACCCCTTTTGATACAAGAAGACAAAAAATTGTCTTTCTGTGTCCTGAAGACTAGTGTAAAATGTCACAGCTAGAGAGTTTCTTTCCAGTAAGTTATTTTCAGTAAACTTGGTCTACTAATTGCACGCGTACGTATATAGATGTATTGGATCTGTCTTTATATATGCTTTCTTCTCCTGAAAAGCATTCTGACTACTTAACAGGCATGTGAGATTCTGTATAAATTAAGCTGATTCTATACGGTTCAAACTATAAAATATAAAATGACATCTCATTTTCAATAAATATATACAAAACCTGTGTGGAGCATGAGAGATCAGACTGGAAATTCCTTGTTATCATTTGTGAATAATTTATTTTTTCATTCCACAGTCCCATTTATTTCAACTGGGCTGAGTAAGAGATGTCACATACAACCATCATCTGGCCTTGTTTTAACATCGCTTCAAGTCTCCAGTCTTGCAATCTGAACTGTTGTAGTGAGTTAACCCTGGCCGGATACCAGGTACCCACTAAAGCTGCTGTCTCACTTTCCCTCTGCAACTGGGCAGAGGAGAGAGAAGAAAAAATAACAGCTAAAGATTCATGAGTTGAGATAACAGCTGGGAGAGGTCACTTACTGATTACCTTCATGGGCAAAACAGGCTCAAAGTGGGCATAGTACTTAAATTTATTACTAACAGGGTAAGAGTCAAAGAGTGAGAAAAAAACCAATCCTAAAAACACTTTCCCTCCACCCCTCCTTCCTTCCATGTTCTCCCTCCTCCCCCCCAGCGGTGCAGGGGGACGGGGAATGGGGGTTATGGTCAGTTGTTGTTTCTGCTGCTGCTCAGGGAGAGGAATCCTTCCCTTGCTCCTGTGGGGTCCCTCCCATGGGAGACAGTCCTTGATGGACCTCTCAAATGTGAGTCCATCCCCGGGCAACAGTTCTTCCCAAACTGCTGTCCCATGGGTCACTTCTCCATGGGTTGCAGTCCTTCACCAATGAGCTGTACTGACGTGGGTCCCCCACAGGGGCCACAAGTCCTACCTGGGAAAAACCTGCTCCAGCGTGGGCTTCCCTCTCCATGGGAGGTCTCCAGCAGGACCCTGCTCCATCCTGGGCCTCCCATGGAGTCACAGCCTCCTTCATGCATCCCCCTGCTCCAACATGGGCTCCTCCATGGGCTGCAGGTGGGTCTCTGCACCCCGATGGTCCCCCATGGGCTGCAGGGGCACAGCTGCTCCACCATGGGCTGCACCACGGGCCACAGGGCCTCAGTTCTGGCACCTGGAGCATCTCCTGCCCCTCCTTCTGCACTGACCTTGGTGTCGACATTGTTCCCGTGTTCTCACTCCACTCTTCCCTGGTTGGAATTCTCTCTGTGCCACAACTTTCTGTTCTTAAATATGTTATCACAGAGGTGTTACTATTACTCCTGACTGGCTCAGCCTTGGCCAGTGCCAGGAAGTCCATCCTGGAGCTGGCTGACATTGGCTCCATGGGACAGGGGAAGCTTCTAGCAGCTTCTGAGAGAAGTCACCCCTGTAGCTACCCCCCCCCCCACTACAAAAACCCAGCCACAGAAACCCACTACAACTGTGCAAAGACAGTCACATACTTAACACTGGGCTGCTTTTTTGGCTTGGGAAGACATTTCATGGATCAAAGACATGATAGTTAACTACCCAAACAAGAACACGACAAAGCTCCACTGCAACATTTAATCTGGTCTTTGAGGTTACATTAATATTTACTTTGAAGATATGGGGTGTTTCTCCACCAAAAAAAGTGTAGTATTCTTTAAGTATTATCACAGCTTTAAGAAGATAGACAGCCATTACACATATGTTAGAGAATGGCAGTATTTAGTATTTCTGAAATAGACTACAGCAGTAAAATGGCAATACCGAGAAAAAAAAATGATCCTTTCAGGACACCCATGTTTGTTTTCCTTTGTCTTTGCTGTCTTACATTGGAGTTTCCAAATTTGCTTGTAAGTAACATGGGCATGAAAGCTTAATTAGCGACCCAAAACATTTAACAGACCATTAGACAGGGTCACTATTTCTGTGATAGTAGAACAAAGATATTTACATATTTTAGAGAGCTTTACAGTGCCAGTCTGCTTTCACTGCTATCTATTTTAATATTACTTGTCAGAAATATGGGTACTCTCTACAGGGTACTTTTCATATACTTTTACTGGACTTTGCCTGGCACATTTACTGTCTCTACAGCATTTCAGCATTTCAGCATTTCAAGGAAAGATGGTGGAGGACCCAGAAAAAAAATTGCTTTGGGGCTTCTGAGTATCTTAGCTCATAAATCAACACAGGAGTACTATGTGCCTACAGCTGGTTGTCTGGGTTAGAGCAGGACTGGAAGGTCTCAGAGTGAAGCCATGCACAATTGAATTCTTTCTGCATCTCTTTGACTTATAAAAACTCACATGGCTGGCCAAAACGGTGCTAAGGTTGAATAAAATTTCATGGCAGGTGGTATGAATTCAGTCCATCGCCAGATTTTGGATGATGATTTTGATAACTACCGGGAGTTGCAGAATGCTTTGAAGGGCATCCCAACAGGATTTCTCCTTGCTGGATATACAAGGAGCTGCAGAGACTAAATCAAAACAGGTACAGCCTTCCTTGCCTGCTACCACTTCTGCTCACCTCCCACTCAGCAACAGTTTCATCCATGCATGTGTTCAGCACAGTCTTCCCTGGTTGTGGACTCAGAATGACTTGAATACAGCTATCAAAATCTCAGTCAAGGTACGGTTCTAATTAGATTTCTCTGTCATAGTGGAAGGAAACATTCTTGGAAAGTTGCTCCATGCTGTGTTTTAACTACCAACAGCTAGTTGTTTTGGATGAAATTTCTCTTATAGTTAAAAAAAAATGTATGTATTTCTAGCTAACTTCATGCTTTCACTTAAAAAAGATCTCTTGGAGCAAATGTGAAGACCACAAAGATTAGCCCAAAATGTAAAGGCATAAAAGTAAAGGTTAGAAAAGCTTGAATACTTAAAATATAGGAGATTAAACTGATACTCCTTCTTAGTTATTTTCTGTACTGATCTATCCGTCTGAATGAAACAGAGGGATGCAGACACATTCTCAATCTTAAGTTGTTTTTGCAGTCAGTGAAGAGGATGACTTTAGCAAAATAATTATTGGCATGATAATATTAATAGTGCCAGACAAATGGATGCTACTGAGTACAAAATGCATGTGAAAAAAATAGGGGTCAGGATCGGGAACAGTGTAATGTGAATATTCAATTAACAGTAACAGAAAAGATGTGGGGCATGGTACATAAATGGAGGTTGCCTGGGGCCCAAAGTTCTCAATAGCAAAGCCAACAAGATATTTAAAACACCTCACATGACTTTATTTTTCAGCTCATTAGAAAATCCATGTTGAAAATATGTTTATCTGTTCTAAGAACAAAACCAAATGTATTCCATAATGCATGTATTAAGAGGATGTATAAATTGTACAGCATTTACAGCTAGGAAAATGTGACTACATACAGTAAGTGCTGTAGAAAGGGGGGAAAGAAGAAGGAAAAATGGTAAGAAGGAGAGATGTTTGAGACAAAAAAAACTTGCTAACCAGAGGTTTTTACATGGACCACAGCACCTCATGTCCCACTTGCTGGTTTCCCAAGCAAACCTGTTGCCAAGACAATTTTTTTCTTGGACTGTAAAATTCTTAAGATGTGCTTGGCTTGCATCAAGAACATGGCAGTTCATTCCCCACACAGACAGCTCTATCTAGCTAGGATGGATATAAACAGAAAGACTGCTTCCCCAATTATTTATACAAAGGCAGAGATAGCTGCATTCTGGAAGGCTAGTAGGAACTGGTAGTTGATTTTCTTTTGGGTCTTACTGTGTTTTTGACTTTCAGAGCTGTCAGACTCCACCGGAAACCATCTAGACCTTCATCCACAGGAAGGTAATTCACAAGATTACTACTCTGATTCACACAGTGGTTCCCCCCCCCCCCCCCCAGATTATTGCTACTCTTTATTTAATGATAATGATTATAATAGTAATAATGATAATAATAATAACAACTATTATTATTGTAATAATAATAGTAACAACAACAATAATAACAACAACAACAACAATAATAAAACATTTCTAGAAAGCACAATCTTTACTTGGACAAAGAACTTCTCTTCCTTCCTGCCCCACTGGTTTCTGAGATTACTTGTATGAGCAAGCAGTACCCCACAGCTACCAGCACCAACCTCATCAAACGCAAATGTTTACACTGTGGGAAGAATATTCTTACATGTCCTGGAAATGCGTTACACTTATGAGTTTCAGCAAACAGTAGCTTTTTCAAATCCATGTGCCTATTTTTATGAGTCAAGGGGAACTTATTCGTAACTGTTTTCAAATTCAAGTCAACTGGCTTTTACACTGTCTGACTCCTTCTTTCCCCTTTTCTCCCCAGTTTTAGACCAAGGAGTGGAAATACTGAAACAGGATTAGCAAGGGGAGTAAGAGGAAAACAATTTTCCTAGTGCTTCACATGCCATAATCCTCATCACCTCACTTGTTCATAAAATGCAGCCAAAATAGGAAATACATGAAATAGATTCCTAGCAGTTTACAGCAAAGCTACAGTGAAAGGAGAGAGAATAAAGCATAATGCATCCAGTGGAAAAAGAAGCAGCATTTTGTACAGGGAGAATACTGAGGATCAGCGATCACCCAGGACTGCAAACTGAACTTTGCAGGTAGTCTTAGTCTATTTTAAAAGAATTTTAACTACCTGTGGGATTAGGTCTCAGTTTAGGGTCTGGGATTAGCTTTCCACTTGTGCCAAGTACCATGGAATTTTAACAAATACAAACAGTTAGTGTTTCTGCTGTCTACCAAATATCGGTTTATTTGTTGATTTAGAGACACATTTCATGTCTGAGTTCAGTGTTGCATCTGTACCAGCACCATACTGAAGTTATGGTTAACAAATCTGATGCTGAGAAAGGTGGTGCCTGTGAGTGATATACAGTCCTAGATACACACATAAATGAATGTATCCCCAGCTTAGGTAATGAAATATTAAAATATTACAATGAACACAAAGATGTGGGATCAAAGAGTCCAGTCCACTTCGCTGTTGTGGGGGTCTTCTGCATTTAAAATAAAGGAAAAATTTAAGATATTATTTCAGTTTTTGTTGTAAAGGTATGAGTATTTTTCCTTAGGACATTGGGGTCCCTAGGACCTGATTATCTTAGCACCTGATTTTGTCTAATAGAATTATTATATTGAAATAAAACACCAGGCCATTTATTTTGTGTCCTCAAGGGGAGCTGGGTGTTTAACTCCATTTGGGAAAACCAAAGTCACTTTTTGAGATGACTACTTTAGCTACTCCTTTTCTTTATTGCAGGTTTTATGAAATATTTTTCCCTTCAAAATCTTCCTTTAGAGTTGCAGAGACCCACCAGCAGCACAAATGAGGGGAGTTGGGTAAGAAACTTCTTGGTCGCATAGTGACTATCTAAAAATCTTCATCTAGTCTAGGACTCAAGGGGCTTTACTCAAGTCTAAACCGTTGTGTAAGTGGTCTCTATGCTTTTAAGAAGGCTGATCAAGAAAGTTGTTCTTAGCCTTAAGATAAGGCACTGTGAGATGTATAGTAGGTGCTTTGGGACAAAGTTTAAAGTCTTTCACTGGCATTTGCTTTTGCAAAAAATTAAGTAGCTGCCTATATAAAATCTGGTCACACAGTCCCAAAAGTTTGGCTGTATTTTTTTGTTGATCAAAACCAGACAATAATATGCATTGTGGTAATTTTTATTTCAACAGTATGAAATGTTTTGGATATTAGCTGCTTCTTAAAATGACTATAAATTTCAACAAACAGCAGGAAAGACAGCATCTTCAAACAAAAGTGAAAAATAACATTTCACCACAATACCCAAATTTTCCCAGAGCATTTTATACAGTTTCTGAATCTTAGTTGCACTCTTTAGTGCAGTTTCTGGAGCTACAAAAATCTACTCTCTGTCACTTAATTTTGTCTCATAATGTCAGAGGTTAAAGTAAATTTTTATTTGCTGAATTTTAATATTTGTGAAAACAGATAAATATTTTTGTTATAATTTAAAAGAGTCACTTAAAAAAATGCTATAAGCTCCTGGAGCACAGTCATATTTTGGTAAAATCTGACTAGATAATATATTCTCTTTGTGAAACATTCAGCAGAGTGAATATTCATAGCTGAAGTTGTGTTCCATGAAATATAAAATTTATAATAGAAGTGAAATTGTGTCCTTAACAGCCTATATGATGCAATTTTTTTAAAAGCAGACATATAATTCCCTTTTAAGTCAATTACTCTGTCACCCCTGGTGACTCTACTCTCCCCAAAATGTATCAGATGAATTTTTCATTATTATTTCCCAAATAAGAAAATAAAAATTATGAAAAATCAAAAGCAAAGCTTAAATGAGAAGATGTCAATCTTCTGTATAGTTCACCATACATTCAGGGCAGCGTTCTTATTGGCATAGGGCCTGCAACTTTTAATGGTGCTTTTTTTAGTTAGTAAAGTCAGTAGCAGTAGAGCCTTGGAACTGGTAGCAAGAACACAACTGCACATTTGAATACTTAATTTTGTGGCTAAAAACAACTGCATCACATTTCCAGCAACAACAACTGGATTGTTTTCAGCACTGCTCTACCAAGGAGGCATGCTTTTTATTTTCTTCTTGTATACACAATTAAAACCATTCCCACCAGAGAACTCTGCCCTGCATTCACTTCTGAAAGAGCAGGAGAGATGTCACTCAAAAGTAAAATTCCTGCCTTTCCTTGGGCCAAATACTGGAAGAAAAGTCCAGCAGAAAACCATTGCTTATAAGACTTCTAGCAAAAATTTGAATTAATTCACTAATTGCCAATACTTGCCCCAGCACGCAATTAATAAGGAGATCTCTGGTTGTGAGAAAGGTCTTTTTTCCTTCTTTGTGGAAAATATAGAAGTATTACCTTTGTTCTAGTTTTGGCCAGGACCTGAAGGTTATTCTAAACCACCTCACATCGCTGCCAGGGGAAGGAACACTCTGGCTTTCGAGAAGTGTGTGGCTTCCAGTCCAAAAAATGTGGTGGCATTGTTTGCCATTGTTCATTGTCTCAGGGTCCTTGGTGAGTATTTTTGTTTGTGAATCATCCTTTCTTTTGCACACTTCTGTTATTGATATTGTTGCTGTTACTGTTAGTTTCCTTATCTTATTACTGTTCTCAGTGAATTGTTCTTACCTCAACCTTTGATCTTTACCTGTTGTGCCTCCAACTCTCAACTCCATCTCGCTGCAGAGGGAAGGGGGATGGGAATGGGGGAGTGATTGAACAGCATGTGGTTTGGGAGAGTCTCAGTGGGGGCACTGAATTGGGTAGTACCATTCCTAAACCATGACAACCTTTTATTGGGCAAGTGATAAGGAATTGCATGGAGAGAGTAGAGGCAAGTTCTCTTCTTGCTCTAGAGGTTATCCACCAGTGCCTGTATTCTTGTTGAGTAATAATAAGATATCATAATGAAACAGTTGAAGATGTATGTCAGATGGTTCTCCAACAACATCAGAAAAAAAGCAGCTGATGCTTGGGATATTGAAGGCAGATTAAGTTGTTAATGTATATTAGTATAGTCTTAATTTCCTTTTAATTGAAAAAGACATATTGACTTTAATTAGAACCATTTCACAGGAACTGTCAATTAGCACATGTCAAACTAGTTAATTCAGAACAGAATTCTTTTAATTAGGATCTGCTTTCCTTTAACTGTGGGGCGAATGAAATCAGCCTTTCCTTATCAAGACTTTAAATGTCTCTAAGAAATACAATACAAATCTCTAAAAACTTATCTATTATTAGAAGCCCATATGGATAACATTACAAAGACAGTGCTGGCATTGTTCACACAGCACAAATCAGAGTTTCCTTTACGACTGTTTGAAAAAAAAAGAAGGAAAAGATGGCTTTGAAGAAAGACTATTTTAAATACACAGATTTGTCCTACATTAAAAAGACTACAAAATTTGTGACATGGGTGTTCACATTTAAACTATTCTTTAATGCTTCTGCTTAAGTAAATGGGCCTATTTGAATGTTTTGTGTGTTCTATCAGCCAAATACACATAAAATATTTTCAAAGCATGCAGTATTATTTTTCCCTTAAATAAACTGCAATCAAAAGGAGAAAACACTCTTAACTATTTTTTTGGACAATATAAACCCAGCATTGTTAACTTTCATTGCATGTGATTGCTAATCTAGTGGCTGTGAACACCAGTGAGCTAATGTAACCTCAGTTATCAAGCAGCATAGAATCCCTGTTTTGACTTTCATATATATTTTCTGAATATATATTGAGTTTGCTGGTGGATCTCTGCTCTTCACTGATGTACGGGTGTAAAGACTTCACGGTTTCCGGGCATTGTCATATGAAACGTCTGTAATGCTGGTCACATCCCTTCAGGAGTAAAAACAGCTGAGAAAAATACAGCAAAAAATATAAAATGAATGATTGCAAAATCTAGACTTAGTTTTATCTTACAGGCTTTAGCCACTGTTTTACTGACCTCTATCAACATAGGATTACAGAGATTAGTGAAAGGAATACTTAAAAACTGAAGTGTGGATTCCAGAGAGGATTATCTGGTAAGATATTTCGTGTATCCTGATGGTTTGTTGAATATATTAGGAACCTGATTATTGGCCTGACTAACTCAACAATAAAAGAGGAATCCCAAAATGAAGTACAACTGGGGTTCATTAAAATTTAATGTGTCCTAGAGGTACACTTTACCTAGAATCCCATCCACACCATTTTTTCCCCCAGGGAACCTCCGGTATGTGGTGGGTTGTAGAGCTGTAAGAATGCCATGTGTTAAAATCTATGTTAAAATTTTCCACAAAACTTTGAAAAGTAGATGAACTTTACCTGGATGATCTGCAAAACTGAAATATTGTGTCCCAGGCAGCTCAAGCAAGAGGCTGTGCAGACACATCAGTTTACTGCCTAGTCTCCTGTGTGAAAGGTACCCCAAGTATAATTAACAGCTGTAGTTCTAGTTTTAAATGTGATTGTAAACAGGTAACATAAGACCCTGATATTTATTCATTAATCCCATTGTGATCCATATCAAATCTCTGCTCATTGGTTATATCTGCTTATCTGCCTACCATAACTTAGAACCCTTTCAGCAAATCTAAGTTACTTTGGTACTGAATTGCATAATTCAACTTTTATAACACAGCAGAAACAATATTTTGAATTTTGATCATATTGTTTGTTTCAAAATGGTAATTAACAACAGCCCTTCTTTTAAAATCATATCTACAGTGGTTGTGTATATGAAGTATGGATAAGTTTATTAGAAGGGTTTCAAAGCCCTAAGTGACTGACTTTATGATCACATATTATCTGTTGTACTGAACTCCAAATTGGGGAAATATTTGAATAATTTAAATTACATGAAAATTTAAGATTGTGGTTAAATTTTTAAACTTTACAGTATCCCAGCCAGGTGGGTGATTATTGATGTAGTCCATACATAACAGCAGGGAAAATGAAGAAACAGTTTTATGGAGGAAAAGTGACATACCCAACCCTTACACCAAGCCAGTTAAAAAGCTAATTAAAAGCAGAACGTCTTGATCCCCTGAAGTTGCATGATCCTCCCTGCAAATACACCAGTACACCTCTCAGCATAGCCCACTATGTGCCCTGCTCTCAAAGCAATGCAAAGTATTCTTTTTTTTTGTAGTTAATACTAAGGCAATTCATTGCTTAGCAGCAGCACTAATATTTACACACTTATGGATCTCATGATTTAGTAACAAGCTTTGACTTCAATTAAACCTGACAGTTTCTGATAGCAAGAAGTCGTTACAGAACTTCAAAAGCATTTGAACTGCAGCAAGATCTTTACAATTATCTATATAATATCTTTCAGCCTTTGTTGGCTCCTTGATCTTCTGTGGCAGCCTGAACTTCTCTGTCAACTTTGGTCTGTGAGAAGTTGAACCTTAAAGCATGCTATTAAAAAAGTATGAAAATGCTGCAGTATACAATAGATTTCATCCAGTCTGACATTCTTTTGAGGATAAGTGCTTAATAAAAATTGCCCATGTGAATCATGTACTGTTCATGTATTGTTCATGAATCAAACCAAGAGCCATTTAAAAACTACTAGCATTATGGAAACGTAATAGCTTTTTAAGAGATTATTTAAATGACTATAGCTCTGATTTCAAATCATTTTATCTAAACAGCTATGGCAGAACTATCCCTGAAAGGGAGAAACTTTCTGATTAAACTCTTTTGTTGTTGGATTTAAGAAATATTTTAGAAGAGAGAATTTCTCAATTATGTATTCATCTTTCAGAGCATGGGCATAGAAGGTGTAACAATACTATCAAATCCAGCTGAAAGCACTAAGGGTTTGGAGGATTCATTCTGTTCTTACAATCACAGTGAAGAAAGCCTTTAAATATATCCAGAGCAGAACAGACTGTTTGTTCAGACTGACCAGTGTGTAAATCATTTCGTCAGAAGCCCATGGTTTCCTTAGCTTGGCCTGCCTGGCTCTTCTGTAGCATGATGCAAAAGTGCTTGAGCAGTGCATCTGAGCAGTTTTGCAGCCAGATTATCAACCTCTCCAATTCCTTGGTTTTTGCTTAGTTGGTCAAATGCATCCCAGTGAAACTGAAAATCACAGATACCCTAATCTGCTCATGTGTTAAAGGCTCTTTGGCCTGATGTTGCCAGTGGCTGAACTCTCTGTTCCTCCTGTTCCACGGAGGGCTTTTAGCTGTGATGGTTGTGCTCCTGTTAAACCATTACAGTAATTGGTTTGCAACACTCAAAGATGGAGCTCACTCCCATTAAACTTGGAGAGTTCCTTAGTCTAAGTCTTCTAGACTGATGCCTTTCATTTACTGTTGTTGTTTTGAATCACAGACCAGATTTTTTCAAAACTCACGGTCTTTGGAACAACTCTGTGTTCCACTGCTATTTTCTGCATAACCTATGCATCTTTGTGTTAATGTTGAAAGCCACATAATGGAAAAATAGTGCTAAGTCACCTAATACATGCCTAAATATTTGCGATGTTGTTTAGTAGCTCTAAACAAGGACAGTGAGCTGGCTGTCTTGTCATCTTGAAGAAAGGACCTGTGGACCATCAGCAGTTTACTGATCATAGATGAGGAGTTACTGCTTTTGCTCCTGCTGTGCCTGTGGGCATATTCTTCCAGGTCACATTGCCTCACACTACAGTAGTGTTAACTGCTCCTTTATTAAACCATTCTCTGAGCATAACTAAAGCATTTGGGTTGTTAACATACATAATAAGCTATATTTAAGAATGTTTCAAATCAGCACATTGTACTCTGCAGTGAAGTCATAAAAATATGCTAACATGAACACATCTAATGAGGAAAATGTTGCATGCAGATGTCTGTTTGCCTATTATCCCATAAAATGACTGTGTATTTTTATTTATATAAGTAATGTTAGACACAAATATGTTACCAAAAAAAATTCATTTAGGAAATGTATAAACACAATGACTCTAATATAAGAAAATGTTTTAAAACATATTTTTAGTGTTTAAAAAAATGAAAAGAAGTTTGAAGAAATTGTTCCAAAGCACTTTTTTTTCTCCTTCATGATGAGAAAGAAATATAGGTTCTCAGATGGCATATTATTTGTGATGTGGTAGTGAAGTAAAACTTGTTCCTCACATCATCTATCCTTTACATGATGCAAAGGAGTATAATTTTTAAATTTTTTTTTATTTGAAGGCTCTCAATGGGCACATTGTCCACAATTTAATTTTGTTGCAGCGCATGGATAGCAAAGTCACATATCCTTATGTTATGCAAAGGACATAGGAAAGGAAAATTTTTGTTGTTGCTGTTGTCATTTAAAATTTTCATAGTGTCTGTGCACATTGGGTACCATTTAAGTTTTACTGCATTGCGCTGATAGCAATGTCACATATCATTAAATTAACAGCAAGCTAGGAAAAAAGGAAAAGCAGATTTTTCCCACCTCTGCTGTTTCCACTGTTTCAAATTTTTTATAGTGTGTGAATATAATTTCAGGACAGTGGTGTAAATATTGAAAAATCTTATCTCCAATGTAAAAAGGGTATAACAGTATATGTGTTTGCATTGCTCCATGTGAGAATGGATGGAAAATATAAAGGTTACTCACATTTCTTAGCAGTGGGATAAAAGTTTGTTCAATATCTAGAAGGGGTTAATGTGGAAACAGTAATTTTTCAGAAAACCCGGAATAATACGAGAATATAATTTCCCTAAATCAGTATATATTATTACAATGCTTGTCTTATGCATTCCAAAACAACTTCTGAGTAGAGAATATGACTCCCTCTTTGGGACACATAGGGTTGATCTGTAGTTGTGGTGGACTCACTCCTCATTGCTTACTTGTATAAGTAACAGCCACCAGGATGTGAGATTCATTAGGCAGCTGTGTGGCTGCTCACTTTTCCAGGTCAGCACAAACAGCAGACAGGAGTAACTTTGAGAAATTTGTGTGGTGAATCTATTGCAAACAATTGTCTCAGTTTTGGAGAGCAAAAGGGTCAGATTGTTTTATTTTATAATTATTAATAATTTGCGTATCATGCCAACACTGCTTCTTTGTCCTTGACCTTTGGAACAACTCTGTTGCGGTCCTGTAAATCAACTTCCATTTTTAAGGAGACACCCTTGGACAGACAGAAATAGGCCTACCAACATGAGATGACAAGTTCCACTACGGTCCTTCTTGGCCTAAGCTTGGGTAGTTGAGGAGCAGCTGAGCACTCTGGGTTTGTTTAGTTTGGAGAAAAGGTGGTTGTGGGGGTGAGCTCATTGCTATCTACAGCTTCCTGAGGAGGAGAAGTGGAGAGGGAGATCCTGGGGTCCAACAACAGGACTTGTGGGAACGGTTTAAACCTGTGTCAGGGAAGGTTTAGGCTTGTCATTTGGAAGCATTTCTTTATTGAAAGGGTGATTTCAAATACTGAAACACAAACCTGTCAACATTTAAGAGGCATTTAGACAAGTGCCAGTTTTGGTCAGATGCAAAGTGGTGAGGCAGGTGGATTAGATAAGTATTGTAGGTCTCTTCCAACTGAAACATTCTATTCTGTTCTATTCTATTCTGTTCTATTCTGTTCTATTCTGTTCTATTCTATTCTATTCTATTCTATTGACATAGCTAGTACTTGAATTAATGGCTCAAGGTAAGAAGGCTGCATCTAATGGACATTCCAAATGCTTTGTATTGCTCTTGTACTCCTGCAGTGTCCCACCGGATGCTCCTAGTGAAGATTGGGCCACTGAGGACAGTCTCAGACAAATATCCAGCAACTGTAATGTCCCTTTTTTTGCTGCACAATATTTTGAATATGAAGCTTTTCGGAGCATGTGGCTTGGCCCCTGCATGGACAGACACAAAGCTGTTCCAAGTTTGTCCATGGGCCTTTGGAGAGGCTGTTACTTGAAGGGGGATATAACATTTTCCAGGCTTTTCCACTCTTGATAAGGAGTAGGACAAGGAAGGAACTAGACTGAGCTTTGTGGTGTACATGGACCAACATGAATCTGAAAGGACAGGATAATCTTGGCCAACATGTGTTTGATGAAAACTGTATGACATTAAACAATGACAGATACATGTAATAGATTTTGTGGTGTTACAATAGGCTACATCTCAATAAGCCACCTGAACCCACACAGCTAGCATGGTTTTTAAATGCATTTTTAATACATTTCCTTGTGTAGGGCTTGGAAAAGTCTCTTCCTCACTTATTGCCACAGGCCACTCATGTGCAACAGTAGCAGCACTCCATCTTAGAAATATCACATACTATGACATAGAAAATCATAAAAGAAGGCTAACTAGGGGAATACCATGAGTCTTTTCATTCACACTGAATTTGAGGTATCAGCTCCTGTAGTGCTGCTGCTGTGCCTTGGATGATGCCTATGAAAAAGACACCTTTACCCACGTAACACAAAGACAGTAGAGACGGCTTGCTTTGGAAGAGTCAGTTACAGTGTTGGGCACAACTTTTGGTGGTGCCAGTGTCCTTTTCCTCCTGTACCTTGAGTGAGACAGAACAAGTATGAAATATTTTGTAGCAGGTGTTAGAGGAAGCAGGATAATACGGATAATGAAAGAAGTGCTCGATGGGAATAGGCTGCTGTGTTCTTCATCCGGAAAAAAAACCCAGAACCACCCTTTCCTCATAAGATGCAGGAAGAACAGGGGAGTATGTGTTTGGGGGTTTGTAGAAGACAAATTTTAGTTTTTTTTCCAGGGGTCTGCAGATGTTTTTATTTGTGTTTTTTATTTTCCTCTTGTATGTACTGGACCTCTTTTTTTTATACTGGCACCTCTCAGAACATTTTTAAGTTATAAAAAAGATACTTATCTTAGCGGTCCACAAATGAACTATGATTTTTTTCCCCCTTCATAGATGTTTATTAAGCTCAGTGGGATAATTCTGTATTTACTCTGCACCCTGTGTAGTCCTTTATACAGGTGCCAAAGGGGTGTAAAATGCTGGCTAAAACTACAGGCATATCTTTGACTGATTGAACTTGAGATTTGGGATCACACATCAGAAATCTGAGTCCAAATCTTACATCCCAGTGTAGGCTGAGCCTCTCCAGATGGTAGTGATACTGCAAGTATTAATAAGCCACTTTTTCTCTGTAACAAAATGCTGGCAAGCATTTTGCGTAACCCTTTAAATTAGGAGAGATCATATACTGATGCATACATATATAGGTATATATGCAATTTCTCACTCTTTAAGTCTAGGAGACTGTATATATTTATGGTTTCTCACTTTAACATGATGGGCTTTTAGAAAAAAAAAGATCAGTCTGGAGTACTGTTATAGAACATGAACTTAATTTTTGTGGAAACTGCTATCTAAAAGCAGTTTGATTTGCCGTGGAAGAAGAGGCAGGAGAAATGCTGTGTTGTAATCAGTTTAAAGCTCCATGTGTGCTGAACCTTGAGAACCAGGTGAAGGTTGTTTGCAAACAGTTTAACTCTTTGTCCATGAGGAATGGCAATACACCATCTTATATACCATTTTCCAGCAGTGACAGTTTACTTCTTTAAATGGACATATGTCCTGGCAAATTTTGACAGACAAGAGATGTACAAGTACTTGGATCTTGAGGACTGGCTGATACGCCCAGAGGGCCACAGTTGAAACATAAATTTCATATTTTTAAGGTCCAAGAGACACCTGGGTGGGGCTGCAAGTTGTTTGGGGTTGGAATGTGGGATGAGCTACCATGTCAACATAACCATTGTTCATTATAAACCCGTTGACATAGAAATGACCAAAGTCAGCTTTGGTAATGTCCAACCCACACTGCAGCAGCTGTGGAATGGGAGGAACAATACCGAACTGGACTCAGTATAAAATGTATTCGAATAAAATTTTTCATATGATTTGATTTCTAAAGCATATTTTATCAGTCTATTTCCTGGATTTTGGTTTTTCTTTGGTGACAGTCACCACAAACATTGGCATGAGACTAACTTAGAATGGCAAATAACAGCAGAAAAAAATGGGTTTTTCTCAATATGTTCAGTACACTGCCAAAATCCCTTTGCAGTCCACCTGTCCACCTGAGGACTTGCTTATTAGAGAAACTAGGGTTAAATAATCAACTGTGGACTTTATCTACTACTCATATGCTAAAAAAACTCCCCAAACACCCCACAAGACAAGAAAACAATTTAAAAATTATAATCAAACTTATATTCATAATAGAAGTTATTGATTATTTTCTGTGATAAAATTCATTCATGTAAATCTCTGGAATAACTGTACTGGATGGTGATAGATACTGGTACTCAAATAAATTTAGGTTTTCTTTTAGAAACTTATTTTTGGGTCCTTCTGATTAGCAACTCTTTTGATGTGGTATTGACCCACACCTCTCTTTTCAGAGGCTCTTCAATTGAAGACCTCTCCTCTTGTGAACTTCTTAAATACTAATTTCTTGCACAATCCACAGAGTAAAAAAAATTCCTGCTTCTACTAGTTTAATCATTTATGTGCCTAGTAGTTGAGACACAGAGAACCTGGTTTCATAACTTTTGGAAAGTAAAAATTAAAAAAAACCCAAGGAAACACTGAGTTATAGTAATGAAGAATTGGGTTTGCCCCTTTCTTTACAAATAGGAACAGTGGAGTACTGATAGTTTATAAACATTATCATGGTCAGGCAAAGCCAATTTAGTACAAAGTACAATGTTGAATGATAACTGTCTTCTTAGTAACAGCTGGAATACACAAAATTTTCTGGATGCTATATTTACCACAGTCTAATGCTTATTCATCTTATGCTTTACCACAGTCTAATGCTTATGTTGCTCAGGCAACACTACATTGAAAGGAAATTTCTCTGAATTGAAGAAATAAGAATTTGACCACATTTAGAAAGTTAATTTTTGCACTTTATGAACTCATACACTGATTAAAAAAGAAGCAATTATAATTTTCCGGCAAATTAACTCTAAGTTTATTAAAACCATTCTTTCTGATAATCTATATTATCAAGTTATGGTTAATACCTATTATGAGATTAAGCCACCAAAATATAACTAGTCTAAGAAAATATCTTCAAGCTTCAATCATAAAAGAACTGTATTAAAGCAAATATTCAGATTAATTGGTGATGGGATGATTTAATGTCTAACAGCAAAGAATAAACCTCAGACTAAATCCATCAGTTCTGGGAGAAATTTTGAAGTCATCACCTACTCTTTGCAACCGCTTCCCCAAGTGTTTATACATGTAAGTGCTGACTAAAAATGACTTACTAACTTCAAGACTTAATCTAATCAAAATTTTTTGCTGATTGTTTGACCAGCTTATGTAAATACTTTAAACTAATGTATCATCTGTAACTAGCTTGCGAGATGGGGCTATAGGCTAGTTAAAAGCCTATGTGTCTTGATTATAAAATGATCAGAATCATTCTAACTTATTTCAACATTGCTGTAAAAATGAATGTATCAAAGTACATTAAAGCATCTCGATTTTTATACACAAATGTTAAAATCATAAATATATAATAATTAACCAGTAATTTTGAAATAAGTAGTTTTATTCTATCTTTTATTAGATTTAATCAGCAAAATATGAAGGAATAAATGAAGAGGATGCTAGCACGTCCTACAGAAAACATGTAAATGTTTTGTGAAAATACAGAGAAAGCATGCTGGTGCTTGTTTGAAAGCAACTTTCAATGTGAAAACACTATTAACATGTTTGGTCTGTCACAAGGGGTAGCAGAATATGATTTGATGCAAATAAAAAGAAAAAGTTATTGAAATGGGTCAGAAATTAAAAAAAAAGTCTTGGATAAGGGTTATCTTTCCAGACATCTAGTACAAAAAGTGCAAATATTGGTAACATTCATATTTCCTTTCATTGATGAATATCTGAGTTATTAAAATGGTGGTTTATAGTCTGCTGAGGGTTTGTAATTTTCCTGGAATACCAAAGGAGCGGAAAGAAAATTATTTGGGAAGAAAATTATTGGTTTCTTGTCCTATGATGATTATATTCGTAATAAGAACTGATGTTCTGTTGTGCCATCAAGAGACTTTGTGTGTTACTCTACAACCTTCTACCTGTCTCAAGAATGTGCTCCGGAGATTGGTCCAGCAGGAGAAAAGTGTTCACTGAACCAAATACTTCTCTCATGTTCTCAAAACATGGACATCAGAGAGTTTATCAAAGGACACTGCATCCAGACATGGGGTACTCCTTGCAGCAGAACAAGACAATAAAGAAAAACCTGCAGATTTCCAGGGAGTTGTCTCCTGTTCACGTATGGTGCTGCAACTTGTGATCTGCAGGTGGAAGTTACTTTGCATTAATAATTGATGCTGCAATATGTCCTACTTTGTTTTAGCGACACATACCATCACTTAAAGAACTGCTGGCAGCAGCTTAAGAGCCATTGGTTTTGGTTAGCAGCAAACAGGCTAAGATCTGTCTCTATATTTTTTTAGAAACACTTACTGCCATGATCACCATGGAATAGCAATTCCTTTCCATAAATTCAATTTGTTTGTAACCTTTTGACATAGATCATAAATAACCTTCATATATTTCACACACATGGACACATGTAATAAATTACATGTACAATATATATAAATATTTACTTGACAAAAATACAAACTAAATGTTAAGTGCCATATGAACCACTCATCTATTAAAGAAGGCTTAATTTCCTTTTCCATTTGAAATCCAGATTGCATGCTTAGCTGCTCCATTTGCAATGCCACTGTAGTGGTTGCAGGTATAAAGTAGTAGCAAGGAAAATGTCAATCAGTTGGCAGTAGGGCTGTTTCTCCAAAAGTTACACAGGAGAAAAAAGAAAGGAGAGACTGTGATTTGGCTCATGGAAAAATTTGTAAAATTTTCTGGAGGAGATTATGAGGTCTGTAAATGAAAACATATTAAAAAAGAAGCAATTTTATTTTTGAAAATTATTCTTGGTGAATTTTTTTAATATGTTTAATTTGCACACATGATTAGTATGATGATAATAGCAAAAATGTTGAGAATATGTTAGAATTCCAAAGTGCTAAATCAGGAAAATCAGAAAATACTTATTGGAGAAAATAATTTTTCCTTAGCTTTATACCTAAACCCCAGGTGTCCTACAGGAAATAAAAACAGAATAACAGTTTGACTACTAAGTTTTTGAGTTTTTTACAAATTCCTCTTTGTGCTTTGAAAATTGAAAAACATATCCTGTCTGGGTGCTTTATTTTTAAAGTAATATAATTAAAAATGTTGGTGACATTTAGGATAGAAAAATAACTGAAAGTGGTATATGTAAGACATTTGTTACATGTTTCAATGTTATCACAACTTCTTGCCAAAGATTCAGGGAAAGAAAAAAGCAGATTGAATTTATAGAGTGTTTAATTTTTATTTTTGTTCCAATTAATAAAAAATATTTTTACCTGCCAAATGCAATTATGTTGATTTGCATTTTCAAAGAGAGAGAAAAAAATTGTTACAAAATAGGAATTAGAGAACCATTTCCCCTGCTGGAAAAGACCATTTTACTTTTTTCATCGTTATTAAGCATGCAACTTCTTCTATGACAAACTGTCAATTTTTCCTATTGCCATGAAATAACACAGGACTAAACAATAGATAGATTGAACAGTCACACAAGAAAAAGATGAGTATATTCTTGTATACATTTAGATGACCATGATCGTGACCTTAGGAAGAGCAAAATGGGCAGAAAACCTCCTCCTTCCCAGACATGAAGTAAGAAAACCTAATGGATAAAAGGACATTGCAAACTCAAACACATCCATCTGAAACAATGACCAAACCCATTAATCTTTTTTCATTAAAGAGACCAAATTTCCAGTGACACACACAGCACCAGAGGAGACACTGCTGCAGTTTTGTTGGTACCTGCCGAAAGCAAGTTGCCACCACTGAGTATTGAAAGTCTGAGAAGGAATCTGATCTGCCAGTTCAGATTGTGAACTTTGTGAGTTCACGTTGTGAGTTGCTTGGACCGGCTGAAGTTGAGAAGGAAAACTCTTTAAAACTATTAATCAAAAGAGTGGCATTTTGCAAATGCCTGTTTAATTGAAAAGTATGCTTTTAGAGAGTGATGCACGCTTTTGCAGCATAAACTAATTATCACTAGGTCATGACAAGTAGAGGAAACAATATTAGCACAAGGTATTCCCTTAATTAAATAATAAAATATAGAATCATAGAATAGTTTGTGTAGGAAGGGACCTTTAAAATTCATCTAATCTGACCTCAATCCAGATTGCTCAGAGCCCAATTTAACCTGGTCTTGAATATTTCCAGGGATGGAGTGGGCAACCATCACTTCTCCGGGCAACCTGGTCCAGTGTTCTCACTACTCTCGTCTTAAAACCTTTCTCCCTCATATCTAGTCTGAATCTACTCTCTTTCAGTTTAAAGTCACTACCCTTGTCCTATGATTCCGTACCCTTTTCAAAAGTCCCTCATCAGCTCTCTTGTTGCCCCTTTAGGTGCCCTAAGGTCTCCCTGGAGCCCCCTTTTATCCAGGCTGAGCAAAGCCCAACTCTTTCAACCTGCCTTCATAGGAGAGGTGTCCCAGAGCTGGATGCAGTACTCCAGGTGATCTTTTGCTAGAGCACAGTAGAGGGGCAGAATCCCCTCCCTTGGCCTGCTGGCCACAATGTTTTGGATACAGCCCACAACACAGTGGGCTTTCTGGGCTGTGAGTGCACATTGCTGGGTGATGTGCAATCTTTCATCCACCAGTATCCACAAGTCCTTCTACTAAGCCCACCTCTCAGTCCACTTATCCCCCAGTTTGTATTGATGCTGGGAGTTGCCTCAGCCCAGTTGCAGGACCTTGCACTTGACCTTGTTAACCAGATGAAATTCCCATGGGCCCATTTCTTGAGCTTGTCCAGGTCTCTCTGGGTGGCATCCTGTCCTTCAGGCCTGTCAAGCACTCCACAGAGATATATGCCATCGAAATATGAGTGCAAATAGAGAAATAGGAAATAAATACAAAGTCAGTAGACTTGAAACTTTTATATGACTCTCCACAGATATAATTATGGTTACTTGATCTCATTTGGTTCTACCTTTCAACAGAACTTTGAGTTTATAGCCAAATGAAGGCCATTCATGTGGAGTAACCCAGATATAATTCCTATGCCTACATGTTTCCCTTAAAACAGTTGGAAACAATTCTCCTTCAGCTTTATTTGTTTTCATAAGTGTTTAGAAAAGTATAAAATTAAGGCAGGGCCTCAAGAACTCAAAGAAATTTTGGAGTTGATACTCTATCAGGTAACAGAAATAGATGACACTGACAGGTCAGGAGCAGTTAAGAATGAAAGATGAAAGAATCTACAAGAACAGATACAATATTATTAAATTAATTATCAGTGCAAATGGTACATGTGTAGACAATATCATGTGCTAAAGAGAGGGGACAGATGGATTGAATGTCAGATTTCCCTGCTCTTTCATTTCTTCCTTTCTCCACTTCATTAATCCCCATGTCAAAGGAGTGCTATTTCTGTCCGTATATTTCACTGGACTTTTATCAAGCTAATGGGGATTCTGCAAATTAATCTGGGATGCTGCAGCATATGTTTTCAAATAAAATTTCCAGACATATCTCTCTATTTTCTTTTTCATATTTTCTGGTAATTGTGATTAAAGATTTAAAATCAAGACCAGTTTCCACACCACAGTGTCTGAAATACTGCTGTCATTTTCTACTATAAGGTAGATACATCAAGATAAATATTTCAATGACATAGCCAATAATTTTTTTTCTCAACTATTACTATTAAAAGCCCTCAAATATTTATAGGTTTTTGTTACATCTCATTGTTAACGCTTATCAATATTCAGATTTTCCAGTAAATCAACTCTCTCAGGCTTTTAATACATTTTTGTTTCGAAATTCTATTCCAGGTCATTTTTCACAGGAAATAAAAATATGTCCTTAACAGGCTTATGTGTGTCATGAAAACAGTGAAGCAATTAGAGAGATTCAGTAATAGCAAATTACCAGGACTGAATGATCTCCCTCCAAAATTCTGAAACTAGAAATATATTAAGTACAGTATGCATAGGTGGAAATATACTTTGCCTCTTTAAGATAGTAATAATAACATACAACAACCTCCCCATCATAGATTGAAAGGCACTAGCACTATTAACTTCAGTGTTTTGAGTTTCTTTTAAAAAATGGTGGGAAAATCCAAACTCATGCTGGTGCTGGGAAAACTGTCGAGCTCTCCTAAATAAGACAACACTGCAGGACTTGGAGAAGAATAATCTGGAAGGACTAAAATAATGCCTCTTCTAAAAAGAAATTGAATTAGGGCAAAAGAGACAAAAGTGAGCAAGGAATAAAAAACCCCTGGACTTCCCAGTGTCTTATGGTAAGGATAACTTAAAGAAAGTGTTTAAGAAAATAAATTGCTGTGTAAGAAGGAATTAACTCCTTACCTTGGACTAAACCAGGTATTGTTTATTATTTTTAGTGCATCAATCCTCTCCACAGCACAAAGGTAAATTAAAATCGTACTAACACATAGTTAGGATAGATGATCACCTCTACTGTATTTGTCTGGCCATGTCAATACATACTGACTTCAGATGGAAAAGGTAAGAACTAGCTATTGTCAATAAGTTGCTCTGAGGGTCTCTAAAACGGATATGGTCAGTGGGAGGCTGTTGGGTTAACTGAGATGTCTGCTGAGTCTAACTGCCTCTGCCAAATCCTTGCAGGGTCCCACACTACACAGCAACCTGTCTGTCTGTCCATGCCCAAGCTGTTACTCTGTCTGCTCCTCAAATCAAGTTTGACTCTCCAGATTTGTCCTGTGGGAGAATGCTACAGAGCCTGCAAGGATCTTGTCGTGCCAGTGGAGACTCATGCAAGATCTGGTTGTAAGCTAGTTTATGTTCAGTCAATACCATATTTAAAAGAACAGCAATAACTCAATCAGCAATTAAGTAAGGATGTGGTTTTTTTGGTGCTCTAAACCTGTAAATAATATAGGAATCAATGTCACATTATCATACTAAACATAACTTGTTGGGTGTAGGAGCACATCCAGGTTTGTTCACCTCACTTTGAGAAGGACACTCGGGGTCACTTGGGTGACACACTTTGGACATAGGTTTATTTAGTGTGTCAGATTGCAAAGCAAGCAGTTAGACCTCAGTCTAAGACTGACGTCATTACCTTGGATTTAGCCAAAATCTGTAGAAGAGAAGACTAGTTGAGTGGAGATAGGCAAACAACAAAGAGCATCTCTTCTGCTCTACGTAGACCCACAGACCAAAAGCAGGAGGGCATACTGATGGAAAAAATAAGATCAATTCCTTTATCTGGCTTGAAATCAAAATAGAATCCAGCACCATTCAGTCAAATATTTTGACTGAATTTTTAAACAAGGTTGGATTAGTTCATTGCTATTATTCACTGTAGCAAGTCATATAAACAGATAAACACATAACTCCTTAAGCTGAATGCTCTTTTCCAGCTTTGAAATTACATAACTGAGTGCAATGTTTGGCTATCTAAAAGTAATCAAAAGTAATGCTTCATGCTGTACAGTAACCTTTCTGCCTGAAGAGGTCAGGAAGGATATATTTTCCCATGGTAATGGATAACCACAGTTTTATTTTTTCAACATCTGACATGTTTTTGAGGTATTTGCTCATTAATGTTGAAGAAAAAACATACCACTGCCTAAATCTTTGTGACAGAGGTGCTAGTACTACAGTTAGGAGAAAACATTTAACAGCCCGGAAAGATGGAATTGTTCCCCTTGCTTCTCATGGATTTGGCTAAATCATTCCTTTGTTGTCCTCCAAATTTTGGTCTACTTCCTTATTTTTTCAGACAATTGAATGTAATTTTTAAACACATCTGGTAATCTTTATGCCCAGGCTTTTTTCCTGCACATGGGTAAAAAGGTTGTCAAGTACACCTCTGCCTAATGGGAAGGCACAGGCTTTCTGACAAGCAAGAACAACAAATTTTTTAAAAAGTCAAATAATGCATACCAAGGATCTGGAATGCAAAGCAGACTTAACAGCATTCACATTTTGAGCAGATTTTGCTTGAATGTAACACCTTCTCCCTCTAAAGTTTTGAGTGTGGTATCTTAAAGAAGATCGCACAAATTACTTATCCCAGGAACAAAGGTTCCTTTTGAAAGCTGTCATCTTGCTGGCAGATATGATGAGCATTTACTTTAGGCTTGTAAAACATATTAATCAAACTTGTTCCTATAGCTTTAGTCCAAGAAGAGTTACTGGTTTTTAATGGAAATGTTTTACATAATTGAGGAGCTCTGAATATGTGTACACCTTGAATGCAAACCATGGTCTATGCCATTCATTGGTTTGTAATGAATAAATACTAATCTATACCAGGCTTAAGGGAGATTGAAGCAGTACACAGAAATCTGTTTATTACAAGACTATTTGCCCCACACCTCTGAGCCACTTATTGGACCTTGAAAAACTTTTGAAAATATGGTTGCATTTACAAACTTCAAATGTACGACATGGAGAGCTGGCAAGCTGCCTGGTTTCTACTTAAAGGACTGTCATTCTGGGAAAAATAAATTTCTCTAACTAGACAAAAGTAAATGTTTTTATGTTTTACTGCAATCAAACTGATATGGCTGACAATTTAATGTCTCAACACTTAAAATATCTGTGGATAATCAGTTACTTCAATCAATCAGAACTACAAGATTTCTCTATTTTCAAAGACCATATACATATGACTAAGATATTCAAGAGTTTAGAGCAACCTGCCCATCCTTAATCTTTGTGATTTCTCTTGAGCTGTGAATTCTTTTTTTTTTCCCCACATGTGCAGTTTTATAATTACTGAAAAAAATCCAATCTTGCACTGTAATCATGTTTTTAAACCTTTGTGTTACTGTCCTGTTCTATTTAACTTTTATTTAATTTTATGTATATTTCATAGCCTGTTTGCCTGTCAAATAGATGTTGAAATGTGCTGGCATTCCAGCTGAAGAGATCTTTATGAGTGAGAAAATGTTCAAGGCTTTTTCAAAGTGGGTGCTGAAACATACGTTTCTCTTTGACTTCAGGGAATGCTAACAGCTGTCCCAGCAGACAGGTTAAAGGCTAACAGAGCTGTGTACCTTCATGATTTGACTGCCAGCAAAGTAGATGGGTAGTTCCTCAAAATTATTAATAGAAATGGCAACAATGATGAGAAGAAGAAGGAGCTGACAAAAAAAAAATTAAAAGGAATCTGCAAGTTAATTCTGGGGAGCACAACATTTGGCAGAGCTGATTTTAATATCTGTCAGGTTGAGTTCACTAATCTTTGCTATTCATATTGATGTGAAACTTCATAGAGTTTTAGAGATTTGTATCTATTAAGACATGCAGCATTGTTCTTACAACATGGGAACAAGTTTACTAGCACCTGCTGTTCTCCTTTCTCCATGATAAAAATTGACATGAACAGTTTTAAATACCTAACAAATAATTACCCTCAACTCTCAATAAGGAAAGCTACATTTTTAGAGCCACCTTTATCTTTAAAAAGTAATTTAAAAAAAATTAGCCACAAACTCACCAGCAAGGTAAAACAACGTTCTTCCCCCCACTTTCCTCCTCTCTTTTGTTTCTTGATTACTTGGAGCCTTATAATCAAACTAAGCTTAGTTTAAGAACCCTTGGAGCAGTATCTCTTAGTTCCCTGTCAGGCTGCGTTGGAAAACAATCAATCTTGCTCTTCCTCTGGCTTGGTGGAAGTGGTACGACATGAGGTGTGCAATGCTTTGCTCTTTCTGTGCAGCTTCAATGACAAAAGTTTTTATCAGAAGCTGACTGTATTTAGGATTATGAATATGCAATGACTCTCATTAGTATTGAAGCACAGGAACACGGTCTGACATCCCTCAACACTTTTAGCTGCTGCAGAATTGTCTAATGAATTGTCTTGCTCTTTCACTCTCACAGTCTTTGCTGTTATTGCTCCCTGTTCCAAGGGGAGTTGCCCAATTTGAGAGTACTATTGATGGCAGAAATTAATTGCCAAAACTGCTCTTGATTTTGTTAAACAGTGTTGAGTCACTGTTTAAATTGTCAAAACAAAAAACCATTAGACTCTATAAGAGACAAAAACATCACAAGTGAGAGGATCTGCATGTCCATATGCACACCCATGCATGAGTACAGGTGTATGGCACGGATATGCATATGGTCTTGCAATCATACTTATACATACAAAAATATGTGTGTGTATCAGTGATGGGATTCAGAAACCTAGTGTCCTGCAGATTTTTTTCTTTTATTATTTCTGTTAGAACAAATGGGGATAATGGAAAGTTTTCCAAATGAGCATGACTCCAGTGCATTGCTACTTGATCAACCCTTTCGTACTCTTTCTTTGCCTTTTGGGACCCTGCCAAACATATTTTAGTTCACACATCTGCGATTTTTATGAATAAGTTACTGATAAGGATGGTTACAACAAATGATTAAGATATCTGGCCTAATTTGTCATATTTGAGGAGATGTGTAGGCTTTTAGAAACAAGTGGATAAGACTCCTTTTTTCCCCAATTGGTTAAATTAAGTGTTTTTTTCTCTATTAATCTGAAATTTCTTCTGACACAAAAGAAGCTTTAGTGGCTCTCTGCAGATTGTGAAGCAGAAAGTGAACTGAAACAGATAATGTATTCCAAGAAGCTTAAGTAGCATTCTGAAAGGTGTGTGCCTATGGCAAATAATAAAGGATAGGATGTTCTTCCAAGATGTCAGTCCTGTGCATCTCTATATCCATTTAATCAGTAATGGAAATGGTTCCAGTGCAAGGAAGGAGGATCTGTTTAATTTTTAGTACAGTTTTTGGCACCATTGCTTTAGCATAAGCTTGGCTTACCTCTTGATCCAACCCCAGGACTATCTGTTCTTATCAACTGGAGAAAAATATAAAGAACATCTACATCTTGTGAGTATCAAATACAAGAGCAGTTTAAAATAAATGTAGTTCTGACAAAAGTGGCTCAAGTATTATACATCAAACACTTGTTACCTCTCTTTGCCTTTGTGACTGCCCGTGACTAAGAAAGAGTGAGTGATAAAATCTGAAGAAAGATGAAACCAATCTAGGCCTTTTTAAAGACCATCAATCATTCTGCACAGGCATGATATTATTAGTTCCAGTAAGTCTTGTTCTCCCATTTTATGGACATCATAAGCTCCCACCCCAAGACCATGGGAAATCATTTTCATAGGCAGCATCTTAGTATGGGCCAATCAGACCTAATCACATAACAAGCTACTGAATTATTCAATGTTCTCCCTAATTTTGTATTCTTCCTGCACTTTGCTGTCACTACAGGGTTTTAAAAGTATATATTTTTACAATATTTATTAAGAAGATAACCATATGCTGATTTTTTCTTTCTATACGTCTTTCAATGATTGTCATTCCCCTAGACTGTTGCAACATATACTTTACTATATACAGAATATGTTTTCTAAAAGGAATAACAATCCACAATGTGGCACTCAGCTTCAAACTCTCCCAGCTTTTAATATACCAAACGTAAGGAAAACAATAGTGAAACAATTGTGTTCAAACATAAAATATTCATATTTACTGAGGAAACTGTAACCAGCATGTCTCTTAGCTGTTGCTATGAATACAGGGTTCACATTGTATATGAAAATATTTCAGTTTTAATTGCAAATCTGTGCAGAGATGATTTGGGGTCTGTAATTAGCACATAAATTTCAGACTTTGCAACTGCTGTGAAAACACACATTATTTATGGAACTATTATCTAAATATAATTCAGTGTTTTTTGCTTTCAACAACTACTGTAAAAGTCTGATTTAATAAAATGTGAAAAATTTCCCATCTCTTGCACTTCTGTTTACCTTACGAAGCATTCATTCCTCTGCACTGCCATTTCCCGCTCGATCTGCAGTGGACACTTCTTTCAGTGGCTCCATTCTTCACCCATATATCAAGGAGGTTTCTTCAGAACCATAAAGCGCCAGGCATTTAATTTGTTTAAAATGAAAGCTTGGATGATTCAGATAGCTCTGAACTGCATGAACAGAGTAGTTTAGGTGACCTCCATCTTCATGCTTTTCATCCAGGCTAGAAGTAGGAATAGACAGGAGCCTAGTCTCAGCTGGATTTAAGCTACCGTATGAAGATTTCCAGTTATCTAGACAGGGTCGCTGGAAGGACAAAGTGGTCTCCCACTCATTGTAAGCTGCAGGCTGAATGTCTTCTATCTTCCATCAATGTAGGGTACAACCAGCACAAAATCTGCCTTTTTCCTTAGTAGCAATCTCATACATTTTCAAAGCTGGTTACTCGTAAAAACCTGATTTACAGCAATCATTTTTGATACCTTCTTCCATTCCTGGGTTTAAAAGTGTATTTTCTGGTCACATGGAACTGAGCATTTTCCTTGCCAGCTTTGTACTTGTCTCTAGGCCAAGCACAGTCCCTCAGGACTGGAACTGCAGATGAAGGGACGGAGCACCAGGTATGTAAAAGTACCACAATGGCAGGTTAATTATAAAAACAGAGCTTTCAGTAACAATGACAAAATCCATAATATGGGCCTAATTTACATCAGAATGTGACACACCTGAAACTTTCTCCACTCTTAATTCCCCACATGCTTTAGGGTCACTCTATACAGTTTCGTTCTCTTTAAAGGAAAATACCTGCCCACTCTCTGTTTGCACCCCAACTGCACGACACCTTGCCATCTCTGGTTACTCCAGCATCTCTGTGCAATGGCAACCTCAACAGCTACTGCAACAATAATTGCAATAATAATCACTGTCAGGGTTGTCTTGCCTCTTTCAGGGATGCCTGTCCTTTCACCAAAGGTTGTACCTGCAGAAGCATCCTCCAGCCCATCCTCTGGGTGGGCTGGATGCTGTATCTGTGCTAGGAATGTACAATTTTTTTTTATGAGGTTACCAGGATTGGCTCAGACCTGGGAGTGATACCTCCTCATGTGTCTGCCCACTTGCTGGCATTGGAGACAGGCAGGATCCCTGCATAGTGTACACAGATGTAATTTTTGATTTAAATGGCAATATCAATGTCACAGTGCACACGCTCTGGGAAGGGAGTTACAAAGGGTAATTGAGAGATTCAGTATGAAGCCACTGAAAACTGTAATTTAAAGTTCCAGTACTATTACCATTAAAATTTAAAGTGACAGAGGTCCAATTATGAATGAATATTTTCTTAAATAAAATTACTTTTTTGGTGTCATCTGAGAAGTACCCATTTCTGCCTTGTTGTTACTGTTACAGGACCTATCTTTATGGCTTCTAGTGCCAGTGAGATCCTGAGCCTCCTGCCCCTGACGAGGAATGTATTAAGAGGGTAGAAATCCTGGAAGCCTTGTGGGGGACAGCAGAGCAAACTCTACCAAAGGGCCCAGCCTGCTCTGCTGGTAAAATTAGGCACAACTTCAGCATCTGAAGGAGACCCTAGACTTCCTTTTGTATACTGAGAGAGACATCCAGGGACAAAGGAAACAGAGAGTGCATTCTCAGGAAGTAAAAAAGGATGGCTGATACTGGAGACCTTTTCTGACATACAAGGGAGTTGGTAATTGTTATCATTGCTTCCTTCATAATTTTAACTAAAAAATTTGCTGGTTGTTAACTTGACAAACCTTATAATGAACTACACCTTGTCAAACTGTCTACTCAAACAATAAAAAAATCTCCTGGATCTTCATTTTGCTGTACTACACCTAGAATCTCTTCAGATCAATAGGTTATACCATCTTTAAAACCTCAGGACCCAAGTGGCTGGTGTGGTCTTACAACATTGGTATATTTTTCTTAATACCTGGCATTATGAGATGCCTTGAGGACATGAACTTTCACAGGAGAAGGAAGGTACTGCTTTCTGGGAACACAGAAAGTTTTAATACAGAACTTCTCTCAAAAATGTCAGAGTGGTGAGCCTGTCAGACAAGGACATCCAAAAGTGAGGGTAGGATTTGGCTCACAGGTAGCAGAATTGTAGTCCAAAAATTTGGGGAAGTAGATCTGTCCTAAGAATCTCAGCCAGACCATTTAATGTACGTACATATACAATTCAGATCAGTTTGATTTTTTCACTTTATTATCAATGTAATTCCAGATGCAGAACAGTGACTCCAGTGTTTTCAGATTACATTAGTGACACAAGAACAATTTGGGAAAACCCTCATGAATACGCAGGTAGAAAGGAAAGCAGGGTGTGTTTTTCAAGCCAGATAGAATCAGTTATTTCTCCTTACAAGTGATATCAGAATATTAGCTTATTTTTCTAGTCACCTGTCAAGCAGCTGCACACAAAACTATGACATACCATTATCACCTTCAGTGATGTTGCTAAATAGAAGAATATGAGATTATTTCCATACACCGATCATCATCAGCCTGAACAGTTTTAAATTTTAGTCCCACATTTAACCAAAATAGGACTGATCAGAAGAAAACACCAGAGAAATTGCTCATACCACACTAGAGAGCATTCACCAGGAGGGATGTAAAGTAGACGCAAAAGGATACTCTCTTTGAAGGTACCTCTGGGCAGAGCATAAAATGATTCCAAGAGCAGAAGACAAAAATACACTCACCAGCTCACTTTTTTCGATAAGTATCTGTGTCATAAGTATCTGTTACAAAACAAAACTGCAATACAGAGCAGGGAGACAAATTGCTGATGCAGTGGAGCTTTTCCCTGGCTACTCTCCAAAGCAGAAATTTAAGCTGTCAGTGGAATAGGTTTTTAATTATGGACTGTAGGCCATTGTTAGGGATAGTTTTCCACAATACTGGCAAGTTCAGTATTGGGTGTTCATGCATTACTTTAAATATTTCAAGTGGGACACCGTACCACAGCCAGAGGACAGCATCCCTCTGTGTTCATTGTTGTACAAACACAGGATCAAGATTTCTGTTCTCTGTTTCTAGGAGATTACAACACAGGGAACTGACTGGAGGCACTTCACTGTCCTGTTAAGGCCAAGTTGGCAGTAACGTTTAACCCTAGAGGAAGAATTCATCACTTATGTCACTCCAACTGAACCTGTGGCATCATATCATCATGTATCCTGTTCTGAGCTTGACCTGGCCAGGGCTGGCCTCGCACTTGATGAAAGGCACCACCATACAGCATCACCAAAGCAGTTCCTCCCAGTACCATCCTTCCAGCTGGTTGGATACTGGGGCCAAGTAACCACTGGGATTCAGCAAGGCTTTCCTGCAGAAACAGGTAAAGATCAGTCCCAAAGAAGGTTATTTAGTGTTGGCCTAGCAATGGTGGTGAAATCGTTCATGTATCAGAGGGATACATGCTCTGTGCAGATGGACAAAGCTGTGATCTGCTGCCAGATAGAAATAAGAAACATAAATCTTATCTTATGCACTATAGACACTCTTCACCTGCTTTAATTTTTAATAGAAATGTTCCTTTTTAAGTACTAGGAGCAATACAAGTTTAATGTGACCTTAGAGGACCATGCAACATAAGCATAATTGACTCACTAACATCACTCCCTAGATATTTTTTCCCTTCTTTTTCCTAAGTCTTAATGTTTCATAAGTTCTTAATGGAATCAGAAAATGCTAGAGAGCCAGAATTTGACACAGAGCTTTCAGCCTGGCAGTCAATATTGAAATTGGATTTGAATTACTGTGTAACTAATTGCTGATAAGAAAACTGGAATAAAAGGGTCATGGGAAGACATAAACCACCTGCAACTTATAGACAAAGGAAATCCGAAATAATGTTTATAGTGGTCAAAAAGGTTTAAATTTTTAAGTATCAGTGCATGAGGGAACAGTGGCCATTTTTTATGTGTGGCTTTCCTCTTCAAAATTTGAGTTTGTCTTACATGGATGTTTGGTATCTTTTCACTGACCAGTGTTACGACTGAAAACCCAAACAGCCAAAGAGTATTTGCACTGAACCTTTGAACTGTTGGCTTGATACTATCACTCTTTTTCAGCGCAAAATAGTTCAGTGTTTAACTAACCTCACTTTCATCTTCTCTCTCTCTGCTTGTGCTACTTTACCCCATCTGCAATAAACAATGAGGAAAGTTGTAACATCCTGACTAGTAACTATAACATGTCCTCCCCTCAAAGACAGGTTTATGCAGTTTGTCAAAGCCCACCATTGGATCAGATAAGATTGAATTCAGTGACTGCTGAATTGGACATACTCTGAGATGAAATAAAAGCAGCAAGGTGTCTGCTTATTAGGTGCTTCCTAATAGGAGAAGTCCTGGTGTCTTACAGAAAGACAGTATTACTGTCATCTATGGTATTTTCTGGAAGATGAAACTATGAAAACAACTGAGAAGCAGTATTTGCTCTATTTACCGGACAAAACGTCATAATACTAATGTAGCTGGGCAAAGAACAATACTACTTAAAAAAAATCTGGATCCACTCCCAGTTTTAGGGGACAGATTAGGGGAGATAAACCATCACATCTTCACAAAGGAAAATGAATAATATTGAATACAAAGCTCCCAAGCAGTTTTCTATTAAATAGGTCTCAGAACCTGAACCTCTCAGATCTCTTAGAGCTTTTAGTTTCTCTTTCTGACCAAATTTCCTAGGAAAAAGCAATCCAGATAAAATAATCCTGTATTTTACATCTTTTTGCAGAGAAGGATGGCTTCACAGCTGTATCTTGATCCTGCAAACAGGTATTTAATACATAGGAACAGTATAACTCAGTGACCTTTGGATATTATTCTCTACCCATAACAGTACGAAACAGAAAAGGAGGGGATCTGTTTATCTGTAGTCTAGATCTGTTATTCAGCTCTAGCAACAACGCTTTGTTATTCTTGATAATGACTTTTTTTTTCTGCATTTCTGTGTACAAACCCTAAAACAAGTGTTTTAGTATACTTTTATATATTAATATACTTCAATAATACTTTTCCATTCCAGAATAAGGCTAGGACTCCTGATTTATGCAAGCAGAGTGTTTTGAGATCCTCTTAGGAAAGAAAGTATAGAAAAGAAGAGCTGTAAATGAAGATAGATGCCGAGTAACACCAGCTTCTGGTACCACCACCTTAGGGTGTTATCATCCTCTCACAGTATACCCTATTTCTCCTTCCCATTAACAGACCTTAGATCAAACCTTATAAAGATATTCTTTGCACAGACGCAGAGGTCAACATGTCCCTCAGAACTGTCTTAAAGACAATGGTTTTTTTAACAGCACATTAACTGTTGAAGCAATGATGGAATCAGCACTTGAGATAACTCCAAAACCACCTACTCAGACTGGCAAGGAAGAGAGTCAGAGAAAGATCCTGGTGTCAGGATTAATATGTCCCCTGTTTTGGCTCTTACGATTTATGTTCATGCCTACTGAAAGCAAAAGAAAGAAAGGTTTCAAGGCTGTGTTTTTGTTCCCTAGCAGAGCTGTTTGTGATTTCCATTTCGTAGGAGATTTTCGTTTCTCTTTTATCCATTACCAGACAGACAAAACTGAATGACTTTTATTAATTCTTATTCCCTTCTGTTGACATCATCACTAGATATAAATTCGGGAAATCTACTCACAGGATTTGGTTCAATCAATATGCTGATGCTATCCCTGGGCTGGAGAATGCATGTAGCTATGTATGTTTGCTACTTACTGACCCTTCAACAAAGGAACTGGAGAGGACAAGGGAAAGAAAGGAAATTTTTAACCTGTTCATCTACTTCTTTCTTTCTGTGCAGTGTGTTTTCTGACAGATAAAGGGAAAATTGGGGTGTGCGGCAGTTTATAAAAGGTCTGTATATATGCCATAAGGAAGTGGGCACTACTTAGGTTTTAAGTTTATGTTTTGTGTATGCTTCTTCTTGTCCCTATTCCTCCCTTTGTTCTTTAACTTTTATAAGCACACAACATACGAAAGGTGTTCATGCAGCTAGTCTCCCAGTGCATACAGTGTAGAAGAGAATGAAGCATTCATCACTAAAACACCCTTCATTTGGGGTAGTCATTTAGGACTACCTTGTTAGGCACACTGATGACAACATTGTCAGGTGCAAAAGGAACTTGCACAAATCCACTTCAGTTTGGCCCTAATTCCTGAGAATTAAGTGTATACTAAAGACTCAGAAAAGTCCTTACTTAAGCTTAATACAGGATTTCTCAGGATGGAAGACACCCTTTTAAATATGTTTAAGTATGCATCTGTTGTTGCTCATAAACAGATTTTGCATTTTGTAAATTTGATTTGCAACAATGAAGAACCACACGCTGCCATGTGACTTTCATTGTGGCACCAGTACCATACCCTCCTCTTCTCCAGGTACAAAAGGTAGTTTAGGCCGTTTTTGTAAACGTATGGGTGAGTAGTATCTGCACAGATATTTTGCTTAATGATGAGGCTGCTCTAATGAGCCTGAATTATACCAAGTACAGTTCCTGGCTGCTGCTGGGGCACTGTTGCCTACGCTGGATCTAACCATTCATGGCTTTCACTGGAGGAAGCAAAAAGCATCCCTGGGTCTCTGAATGGAGGACCAGGAATGGGACCATCCTTGCTCAGTGTTAAGAGGTCTAGGGTAGTGTCATGGTTTGAGATAGCCCAAAATCCAATTTTCTACCTCCATTCCCCCTCCCACATCTCAACCCAATGTGAGATGGGTTTTTCCAGACAAAACACAACCAGACTCAGAGTGGGGGAAAGGGAATATATTACAGTGACTGTACAAATAAACACTACAATACATTATATACAACCTTAGCTATCTCTACTATGACATATAGTGTTTACAATGGATCAGATCTCTTCTCCCCTCCAAATAAAAGTCCAGGAGGGAAAGAAGGACAGATCCCTTCCAGTCTCTCAGGGCAGCAGCTTCTTCAGAGTAGCAGTCACTAAGCAGCAGCATCTTCTAAGGCAGCATGCTCTCTCTCTCTCCTGTTTCTTGCAGCAGCTGATAGCTGGATCTCTGCCAGCACTCACGAGGGAGGTATCCAAACTCTCCCTTGCGGCCCCGTCGTCAACCAACCGAGGGGTCTTTCGTGGACTTCGTCACCCCAGACAAAGGTCGTTTCACCACGTCATATCACGAAGCGCAGGGGGTCTTCGTGACGGTCTGGTATCTCCAGGAGATTCAAGCTCCTTGCAGGGCCTCTGTGCCCTGTCTCAGGCTGCGAGCTTCTTTGTAGCTTGCAGCAAGGGAGGGCCCTCAAGGCCATCCTCCCACACTCCATCCTGGCTGAGCTCTCAGGACGATTGAGCTTCTTAGCTCCTTTACTCCATTTAGGACTTCTAATCAGTAAGAGTCCACCTCCCTCCATTTTTGGAGGGATCTCCAACGAGGTTTAGGGGAGTATTACAGTCCTTTCCCCCAAGCTTTCTCTCTGTAGAAACTTAGTTCTGTTCTCTGCTGCCGGTTCTCTACCTCGGCTTGAGCAGCTCTGAGTCTTCCTTGGCTGCATGCTGTTTCTGCTGCTTCCCTGGTTCAGGTCTTATCAGTTGGCTTTTAACCATAACCTCTGGATGCTGCTGCCGCTTCTGCTCTGTCTCTGCTCACATTGAAAAACCATTCCCCAGTTCATAGCTACAGATACATAGTCCAGCTCAACACTGTTCCAAGTCTCTGTAGCCTCCAACTGGGGCTGGGGGGGGGTAGAGGCCCCCTCAGAGGGCTCCTGCCCTCTCCTCGTGGCTTTTCACAACATGGCTACCTACTTCTAACCTAAAACTACCACTCTTCTCTTCCGTTTGGTTGTGGTATGTTTACATCTTCGCAGGAGTGCTCATTGGACAGAATTTCAAAACTTCCAGGGGTTTCCACCCCTTGGGGTCTACCACTTTTCTTATCCTCTGGGGGAAAACAAAGTCCAAACCACTACAGGTAGTCTAGTCTGACCTGAATTCTAATCACAAACCTAGACATGCTGCTTTGTAGGATCAGGCCCTTGATTTAAAGCAATAGTGGAAACCTTAAGGTAGGTTAAATTGTGAGATACAGTGACAAAATGACAGATCTCTCCACAGGCAGATCTGTCCAGATCTGTCCAGCTGAAGGTACGGGTGTTCCTCAGTAGCACTGAGGACTGTAATCATACACAGCAAGATGGACCTAATGGGGGAAAGGAAAACAAACCTCTCCTTCATCCCTCACTCTTTCAGCCCACCACTTTAAATAACCTCCTGTAGCTTGAAGCAAGACAAGAAAGTCAGCGTTTCGCACCCTCCAACAGTTTTGACATGACAGGTATGGTATTTTCTTACCCACAGAATTGCCAAGGATATCCGCCCTAGCAAAAGTGCAAAAGTTTTCAGTATAAGGAGGTGGGGTGCCAAAACTGGCTTGTAGGCAAAGGTTGAAATGACTCAATCTGAAACAAAATGTAAAGCAATTACTGCTTGGAAAAAAAAAGATCATGCTGACATTTAGAGGCTGCAGTGATAGTATCTGTCCCTTACTAGGCTGACATAAGCAGCCTTGATTTCATCCCAAAATGATTTTTTTTTGTTTGATATTTAGGATAGCCTTTATTTGGAGGTGGAGGACAGCAGGATCAATTGCCTTAACTTCAGTTGTTATGCAGAGATATAATTGCCATCCCAGAAAGGTAATTACATATGCCATTGTTTATACACATAATAAGCCTGGAAAAGTATGTTCTGCAGATAGAAAAAAAAGAAAATCTTGCTTTCACATCAGGGTGGAACACTATGCAAAGTGACAGATTGCCACAAATAGCATTCAAACCCTTGCACAGTAGTGGTTGATTTTTCTTCTGGGGAAGAGGGGGAAGGGATGAAGGCTATGGAACAGGATGGAAAGAAAAAAAAAAGACAATTTTATTCAACAGCCATAGTAACATACCCAGTGGTTTTTATTCTCCTGATTGCTGCTAAATGAACCTGATCTTTAAGCTGTTTTTAAAGTCACTGCCTCAAAGGGACATTTTCTGTTGTTGCCATCTTGTGCAAATACCACTTCTCCTAAAGTGGCCTTAATTTGAATTGCTTTGAAAGCAGACCAAATAATCTGCTAGAATATGGTGTGGCACGATGCATCTCTTCTTTGTGCCTTTAGTACAACGTAGAAAGTGAATTTAGCTCAGAAAAGGACAGTTAAAGTCTCTTTTCCCCTCTCCCATTGCAATATATCTAACAAAAAAGAATAAAACAGACAGTGTGCTGCAATGTCAAGCCCATTTCAGATTTTTTTAATGCAAAATATGCATTTCTTCAAAATATTGAAAGTATCAGGGCTGAACAAAGGAAAAAAATACATATGTATTTCGATATTGAACCAAGCATTGTTAGATGCAGAATAGCAGGGCTATTCTCTGCTGCAGTGTCCAACAAATTGCATGACCTGCTTGTTAGGCTTGACAACAGTATTTTACCTAACAAAGGCCTCAACAGCTCAGAGCAGCAGAGGAATGTCAAAATGAGCACATTTCACACACAGATGTGTGACCATTATAGTCTATAAGAAGATGCATGGGGTGGAGGGAAGGAGTGGGGTGCTGGGAAGGCTAACAGTTAGCAGTAAGGACATGGCCCTACTGGCCACATTTAATCAACCCTTCTGTAAACAATTCAACATTTTCACTGTTCTTTAAAAACTAATAAAGAGAAACAAGCACTTTTCATTCATCTTGAAGTAATTTTCTGTCAGGTTTGAGCCCCTTGTGACTTACAGCTCGTGCATTGCTAGCTGTGTGATACAACAACTATTTCAATTTATTTTACAAACTCTGGCCATTCACATGTCAGTTAGTGTTCACCAAGCCGGCATCTGAAATTGTGCAGTTAACGAGTTTTACAACATTTCTATCAAGAGAAACTGTTTAGCATAACTGACTCTTAAGGAGTTATTATACCTCTAAAAATCCATTTTAAGGGGCATTATTTAAATAAAATAGAAAAACGGTTCACTGCCTTTTAAAGGAGCTACAAAAAAGTCCATCAGATCCTGTGCAGTAATCCTCAGCTTAAAGCACTCTTGAGAGCACTTCTGGGAATTATCAGCATAATGAAATGTTTTGTGAAATGTCCAGATAGATTCCTCTACTCAACAATTTTACTGCACCATATTTATTTTCCTCCTAGTTTTTAAGGAATTGAATTAGTTTTTTGAGGTGATGACTCTACATTTTGTAGATTAACCGAACAGTTTTTTGTCAAGGCTGTAGTATAAATGAGGGGTTTAGACTGTGTGCAGTCTATATACATTTGCACAGAAAAAAAAAGTCAAGCCCTTTATGCTACTCTCAGTTCTAAAAGGGTTAAATCACAATGAGGCTTACGCAGATTTGCATTTCTCTTGTACCACATTTTTCCCATACTCTTAAACAACTTTCTTATAGAATGGCATATATAAAATGTTCTATTGAAAACAATTCTTAAATTACTCATAAAAGCATATAAAACTGAAATTTGTTTTGAAGTACTCTGAAAAGGAAAAATTTATGAGTGTTAACTTAAATAATAGACATCTATCTGTTAACTGTGGCAACTAATGATTCAAAACTGCTAATATCAGGAGTCTGTAATCGTAGTAAAAAAGCAGCATATACGTGAGTTAATCTCATCATTTTAAACAACCTAATGGGGTAAACCCCACATTTGCCATGTAAATTACCCAGTGTTTCTGCCTAAAATGAGCACTGGTAAGAGAAAATTTATATTACAGTACAATTACAGATACAGTAGGTACAATATGTGGGTGTACCTACACAACATGCACACAGTGGCAACACGTATGCAATGACCCACCTGGTATAATTTGTTCAGTATTAGCTGTATCTAGTTCTGTTAAAAGCCTTAGTATTATATGTCAGGAAAAGAAATTGGCACAAGTCTTTGGAGTTTTTAGTATCCATTCTGAGACAGCCCAATGCCATCAACCCTGGAGACTGTTGGCTAGATACTCAGTAACTTTCATCCACAGGACACCTAGACAATAATTTTTGGCCTTAGCACCATCCCAATGGAAAAGTATAACCTTCCCTAAAGATATAAGCTTTCCACAATCACTGCAGGTAATAGTGAATGCACAGCAGCATGCCAGATGAGCTGTCTCCTAGGATGTACCAAGAAATGCATGTAGGATGGTGTGCTGCCAGTGCGTGTAGGACTGGCAAATCTATGATTGATCAACTGTATTAAGTGAGATAGCAGACACTTCACTAACAGTTGAGCTACAGCTCAGTTTTGCAAGATGTTAAGTGTTTTGGCACTGCCTATATATATTAAGTTTTAAGCAGACAGGCACTGGCAGACCTGGATACTCCATGGTTAAAGTAGTGGGCTTTTTTACAACTGAAAGCTTTACTGGAGTGGTGTCATGCTTCCTAGCACTCTGTTTAAAGCCTTGGCATGGCAAAGCACATAAAACTGGAGAAAAAGGAGAGGGTTTTAGAAATATATTGCTCAAATTTATGTTAGCATCACTGCAAAACTTAACTACACTTTAATAATCATAGAATCACAGAACATGCTGAGTTGGAAGGCACACAGCAGGGTCATCGAGTCCAACTCCTGGCCCTGCACAAGATACCCCAAGATTCACACCATGTGCCTGAGGACGTTTTCAATCTAATCTATACTAAGGGTCATTGGGTGTAATTAAGTTTCGCTTGTTCCCCATTAACATGTATCTAACATACAAATTTCTTCAGATTGTGCTACTGAAAGGTAGAGTAGGATGAAGGCCATCAGATTTCTAGATACTAAATATTTTGGATGGTGAAGCTTGAAAACACCCACTGTACAAGGTAAAAGTGTATCTTGCTCCAGAAAGCAAAGCAGGGAGGGACAGACCAGAAGTTTATGCTCATTTTGTACAAGACTGATAACACAGGCAAAGCAATTAAAGGAAGAAAGGAGTGACCTGAGCTTAATTCTAATGACACTTTTCAATCATATACATTCATGCTTCGTTGTTTTTTGTTTTCTGCGTGGTCAACTAGTAGATGCTGCAACAGGAGTAGGAAAGGTCTACTGGAAGGAGGTGGAAATGTATCATTAGGATTGTCTACATGGTCCTCCCATATTTACAGAATAAGTCTTCTCCACTTTACAAATCCCAGTTCTTTCTGCTTCTTGGCCTGAAGAGGGGTTTAATAGGAAATTCAGAGCTGCATCTAAAATCAAGGGTAGCATCAGGAGGTCTGAAATGAAAAAGAATGGATAAGACCTCTTCTGCTGTGCTGCGCTGGGGAGATGCAAAAACACCTAAGTGGAAGGCCAGGACAGGAGGCTGCTTGAGTGCAGTCATGTATTTCAGCACAGTTAATTGCTGTCATATATTTGCCATGAATGTAAGTACTATGGGAACAGGATTTCTTTGTCCTCTGATTATTTATACATAATTTTGACCCAAATGGAAAGAAATATTTTTCAAACATGTACAGAATTCTGGAGTGAAGGTCTTTCCTTGTTGGGGAAACACCTATGTAAAACAGAAAAAGATAAGAAGAGACTGAGTTTTAGGTATGACAGGTTTATTTGCGACAAATGAAAGCACAACAGCCAATTTTTTGTGACCAAAGACTTGATGCTTGTTCCACTGCTTTTTTGTTTGTTCACACAGGTTCAACTTTTTACCCAGGAGTTGTTTCATTTTTCTTGTTTTCTAAAATGACTGGTTTTTCTCTTGCAGGTAAATGCACACCTAATTTACAGGCGACTGCAGTTTGTTCCAGAGGTACACAAGCTTGAAAGGGTCTAAGCTGAGGTGCAGACAAACTCTGAGTATTCCTTCCTGTGGTCCCATGTGGAGTAAAGACCCTACCAACAAGCTATGGGTGGGAAGCAGTTGGTTCCTTCATTATTCTACCGAAAACTAGCTTGGCTATATTTCAGCCCACACTGAAGTCTACAGTTTGGACATCTAAAAGCTCTAAAATACAAATGAATATTATTATTTTAATCCTGTCTCATACGAGCAGCCAATCTTTTGGTTCTGCGCTGTTGGGCTAGCTGTTTTCTATCCTTATTCCCAGAAAAACACTTCCGTTATAAGTATGGAACTATCAGGAACTATGGTCAATGGAAAGCTGCATAAGAGTATTCAACCTTTTTTGGGGATTTGTTGTCCTTGTTAAACCTTTTCCCCTTTAGAGAAGGCTTGTGAATGTTTTGCAACACCATGACTGAACAAAAAGAAGAACGTTAATGGCAATTGACATTATTTAAGGCATCATAATTTAGATTTAGGTAGAAGAGACTGTCTTGAAATTATAATTTAAAAATATTAGGTATCATAGAGAAATAAACCAAAACCTGAACAGCTGCAACATCAAAGCTGACACTGTGTAGTGAAAAAAACATTTCTATTCACAACCTCTGTCCCTGAGTTGGTGTCAATCTAAACACCAAAGTTCCTCACATTCAGCAGAGCTATGTATCACGATAATGAGGCGCAAGTCTGCACCAGTATGGTTCTCCTAGAAATAATGTCAAAAAGCCTTGTTCTGAAATACTCGTGACCTTTGATAGGAAGAAGTAAAACATGAAGAAAAACTACAATAAAAAATTACAAACTTTTCTTTTAGCTAGTCTTTTGTATACTGTCAAGTGACTTAGGCTGGTTTTCCTTGCCTTTTAGGATGTGATAACACAGTTATTTTCCACAAGTTCAAAATTCAGTCACAGTCTTTTAAACCAAGATCTTTTGCCAGTGAATTTGAGTCTGGTTGATGTAATCACATTTTTAAGAGCTGGACATGCAGCCTGCCTCTATTACTGCCACAGCTCCATATAAAAATTAAGGCACTACATCAAGATTATTTTTTGTTGCTTTGTTCTACCCTTCCAAGAAAGAGAGTTTTTTTCATCACAGAAAGGCTGTGTACATGTCTGAATAAGTTTTGAACTCATTAGCTAATTGCAGCTGAATTACTAAGGGACTGGAAAAGGTTGTAAACCTAGAAGCAGAGCAAGAAACTCTCTGCACTGTACCTCACAGTGGTCAGGTATATTCAAATGATGGATGGGGTAGCTTCTTTCCATCCTATTGATTTATTAATACCAATGTAACTTGCCACTTTCTGAGCCCTTTCTAATAACCAATAGTGTGAAACTAGGCTGCATTCTTGCACCAACCCTATTCACAATCTTCTTCAGCATGATGCTCCAAAAGGCCATGGCAGATCTTGATGGTGAAGATACTGTACTGATGGAAGCCTATTCAACCTAAGGCGACTGAAGGCCCACACTAAGACCTTAAACCATCTTGTCTGGGAGCTGCTTTATGCTGACAACGATGCCCTCATCGCCCACACAGAAGCAGCTCTGCAGCGTTTAACATCCTGTTTTAGAGAGGCTGCTGAGCTTTTTGGGCTGGAAGTCAGCTTAAAGAAGACAGAAGTTTTCTATCAACCCGCACCTCAGGAAGTCTTCCATCATCCCCATATCACCACTGGCGAATCAGAGCTCAAATCAGTCCAGCAGTTTAATTACCTAGGTAGCCTCCTCTCCTTGGACAGTAAGATGAGAGATAGACAACAGGTTAGCAAAGGCATATAGAGCTTTTGGAAAACTCCATAAAAGAGTTTGGCGAAATAAACACCTGAAGAAAAGTA
The DNA here is from genome assembly GCF_009829145.1 of Chiroxiphia lanceolata. NCBI lineage: Eukaryota > Metazoa > Chordata > Aves > Passeriformes > Pipridae > Chiroxiphia > Chiroxiphia lanceolata. Next base: position 52,182,676 of record NC_045671.1, on the reverse strand, counting down.
CCAAGATCAGTGTTTACGGAGCCATTGTGCTGTCTGTCTCCCTAAGATCTTGCTTTATGGTGAACTTGCCACTGGCTGCCGCAAGAGAGGAGCCCCGAAGAAAAGATACAAGGACTCCTGAAACAACATCTCAGCCTTGGCCATACTGATCAACATAACTGGTCTATTCTGGCCTCCAACCGGGACGTCTGGAGACACAATATCTATAACGCTGCTGCTCCTTTTGAGAATAAACACAGGATCACTCTTGAGGAGAAAAGACAACGCGGAAAGAATCATGTCTTGCTGATACCACCTGAGGAGTCTTTCTGCTGTGCCTTTTGCAACTGGACATGCCTGTCTCGTATTGGCCTTTTTAGCCACCAGGGCACTTGTAGCAAATGTGGGTAGAGCCCTTCCCAAATCTTCATTCGTGAAGCCCAGCCATGAAAAGTTGCCAATGTGTTTTCCTGTTTGTTTCTGGATCATTTCTGAATCACTGTTTTTGCCCATGGTCCCTTCATCTTCTCTTCCTCTTTCAGCCAAGTCAAGTTCCACTCTCAGCAAAAAGACTGGTTTCAGCCTTATGCTATTAGCTGCTGTAAAGTGCAAGACCAAGTTTGAATTCACTCAAGAACCTGCTACGTCATAAGCATGGAGATCTGTTTATTTTTAAAGGGTGGTAAAAAAAGAATAAGCAGCCCCCCCATATTTCTGTAACCAATTGCACCAACCATAGAAAAAAAAAAAGTGTGATTGCTGCTAAATAAAAAAAGTCCATGAACACAACTTACCACAATAGGCTGTCAAAACCACTCTATAAAACTGGCAACAAAAAGGCACAGTACATTCTGTGTTACAAAAGGGAGAGGTGAATGAGTAAAAGAAAGAAGAAACTTCAGAGTCTACCTCTTGAAACCTGAAGTTGGTTGGGTATACTGGAATCTGGGAAAGACCAACACCTTAGTTCACACAAGATGTGCAGACACATCCATTGCAAGAAACGTTAGGGCAGTTTTTCTGAGACTCAATCACAGGATCACAGAATATTCTGAGTTGGAAGGGATGCACAAGGACCATCAAGTCCAACCCTTAATCCTGCACACGACCATCCCCATGAGTCACATAATGTGTCTGAGAGTATCATCCAAATGCTTCTTGAACTCTGTCAGGCTTGGTGCTGTGACTGCTTACCTGGGGAGCCTGTTCCAGCACCCAACCACCCTCTGGGGGAAGAACCTTCTTATAAGATCCAGCCTAAGCCTCCCCTGACACAACTTCAGGCCTTTCCTCAAGTCCTGTCACTGGTCACCCCAGAGAAGAGATCAGTGCGTGCCCCTTCTCTTCCCCTCACAAGGAAGCTGTGGACTGCAATGAGGCCTCTCCTCAGTTTCCCCTTCTCCAGACTGAACACACAAAGTGATCTCAGCCACTCTTCATAAGGCTTCCCCTCAAGGCCCTTCACCATCTTTGTTGCCCTCCTTTGGACACTCTCTAACAGCTTGATAACTTTCTTACATTGTGGTGCCCCAAACTGCCACAATATTCAAGGTGAGGCCACCCCAGTGCAGAGCAGAGCGGAACAACCCTCTCCCTCGACTGGCTGGCGATGCTTTGCCTCATGGCCCCAGGACATGGCTGGCTCTCCTGGCTGCCGGGGCACTGCTGACTCCTATTCAACTGGCCACTGGCCAGGACTCCCAGGTCCTGCCATGGTCCGTGGGGGGAGGGGTGTAGGGTGGCGACACTGCACAAAAGGGTCTGAGCGAGGTTTGAGGTGCAATGGCTGTTTAATGAGGGTGTGCAGGGTTTATATAAGCTCTGGTGTGGAATGCACCAGAAAATGGGGTGGAGCATGAGACAGACAGCCAGGGAAATGAACAGGAGTAGGGACTCAGGCGAAGAGGGAGGAACTGGGGAGGAACTGGGGGAGGAAAGGACGAATGGTAGCTCTCTCCTCTCTGCAGCTTTTTCAGCCAGTCAGAGGGAGGAGCAGGGAAGCAGGGAATAGGCACCTTGAGACATGCTGGGACATGCCTGGGTATTACAACTGTAGGGGTATCATACAATGTACATATTTAAAACCACATAATAACTGTGAAGTCCATATAATAAAGTCCTTTCAATTGCTGTATATCTTTTTCCATGCCTGGAACCATTCCCATTCTGATTCCTGGTCCTCCACAGGTCCCTTTCCACAGACCTGTTTTCCAGCATCTTGTTCCCCATGCTGTTCACACATTCTGCCCCATTCCAGGTGCAGAATCTGGCACTTTCCCTTGTTGAACTTCATATAGTTGGTGATTGTCCAGTCCTTTAATTTGTCAAGGTCTCTCTGCAGGGACTCCCTGAGCTCCTCTCAGTTTTGTGTCATCTACAATCTTGCTTAGTATCTCTTCCAGTCCTGCATTCAAGTCATTAATGAAGATGTTGAAGAGCACAAAGCCCAAGATGGAGCCCTGTGGAATCAGGGCAGGTGACTCGCTAGTGACAGGTGACCAGTGTGATGTCACCCTATTCACTATTACTCTTGGTGCTCAACCTGGGAGCCAATTGCTCACCCATCACTTTATGTGTTTATCCAGCTGTGTGCTGGACAGTTTGTCCAGAGAATAATTCCCCAAAAAATCTTCTCCATAACTTTACTGGACACTGAAGTGAGACTAATAGGCCTGTAGCTTCCGGAGTCCTCCTTGATCCTCCTGAGAACTGGGACAATGTTTGCCAGCTTCCATTCAGCTGGGACCTCTTTGGATGCCCAAGACTGCTCAAAAATCACCGAGAGAGGTTTTGCTATTGACATCAGCCAGCTTTTTGAGGATTCTTAGATCAATCCCATCAGGCCCCATAGATTTTTAGGGATCCAGCTAGGTCAGCAGATCCCACATATTTTCAGGGGCCACTGGGACTAGGTCTTTTTTGCAGTCATGGTCCTCCAGCTCAGGGCACTGAGACCCCCTTCGTCCACCATCAGTTGAAGAGGGAGGCAAAGAAAGTGTTAAACACCTCTGCCTTGTCTCTGTCCCTGTTTGTGAAATGACCGCTGCCTACTGCCATTAACATATTTGAAAAAACTCTTTTTATTGTCCCCAACATTTCTGGCCAGCTGGAACTCCAGTTGAGCTTTGACTACAGGAATTTTCTCCCTGCAGTGGTGAGCAGCATCTCTGAAGTCTTCTCATGTCACCTAACCTTGATTCCACTGGGCATACTCCTTCCTTTTTTGACACCTGAGACAAACACTCCTCTGCCATTGACTGTGAGTCATTTGACAGTGGGTTGGGTATCATTGTGGCAGCTCTGGAGTGTAACCAGCCCCACAAGAGCTGTCAGAAACTGAGTTGGGTAGAGGAGGAAAACAGATGTTTACAATCCATGTGATTTAGTAGATTCCTATCATTAAAGTTGTGTGTGACCTGTTCGGGTACATGAGAAACTTTTGACAGCAAACTGACAAGAAGATTGAGCTACACATCCCTACGGTAGACCAAACCTTTATCATCTTGGCTGGCATCAGGACTGCTGAGATACATTTCCTCAGGGAGAAGAACACCCTGTTTGTTTGAACACAGCCATTTTCTTCAACTAAACCACTACTTCTGCTTTCACAGAGTGTAGGATTCACATGCTTTCATTTCTCTGTGGGGAATTTTCTTCATATGAATTACAATGGTGTCATTGATACGGTGATTTTCTTGGGAAGGTCTTGCAGTAGGTTTACAAGTCAGACAGAAGCTCTAGCTAGCAATTACTTGAGCAACAAATAATATCTTTAATGTCCTGGAATGTCAGTGCTTGATATTTCAGGAGTAGCTTTTATTTATCATTCTGTATGCCATCTACCTGCCTCAGATGATAGTATTAGCTGTTCTTTACAGATGAAAGGCAAAAATAAAAGTCTTGCTGTATTCTAGAGGCACTTCAAACAGATATTTTTGCATTGTGAATTCCATACCACCTTTAAAGAGAAGAGAGAATGGACCCTTGCTAACATCTGGTCACATCTCACAGTCAGTCAAAGCTTATAATCACAGTCACATTGCACCATACTCATGTGAAAAGCTCTGTTCTATGGGACCTAACCTAAAGCTGGGAAGGCGTCTGTTCCTCTGCTCCTGAAGACAGTATGATGTGAGCAGCATCAAAGAGAAGTGCAAGGGGATTTACCACTCACTGCCTGTTCTCAGTTACCAAAGTCCACACTAAATAATCAGATGTACTGAGTCAGATGTCTCAAGTGCTCTGATTACACCAAGGCCAGCACATGTTGACTTTAGTGGTTTTGGACCTAATTCCTTCTCTATCAGTGGAAATGTGAAACTGGATAATTTAGTAGCTTCCTAATGATCTATGATCTTTAGCCCTCCAAGAAAAGGGAAAGAAAGGGAGTGTGGAAAGATTTTCTCTTAATTGCCTCTGAGAGTGTTCCCTTCACTTTAACAAGACCTTGCAGTACTTTATGTGTTTTGGCACTAGTTTGGTTGAGGGTGAAACACATACTTGTAAGATTCATCTGTGGCCTACTAACATGGGAACTGAGTCTATGTGTTAGACCTTGAGCAACAGGTCAAATTTAGATTTCAAAATTTCAAAGATGTGAGGTAACCACAACATAAAAAGGAAAATTGCAGGAATCAGAAGAAATCAAACAGTGATTTGTTCTGTCAAAACAACTGTAAGTAGGAAAAGTGCAACTTGTAGGTTGTTTTTGTTGTGTAACTCCATTTGAAAGGCTAGAGGGGAAAAAATTGCCCCTTCAAATATAAGGACATAGATCTGTGACACAGGGCTCTCTAAATTCCCTTAGGTGTATTTGGCAACTGTACATCAAACTACTCACAGTTGCAAGCTATGCTACAAATTTATCACATCATTTTTTTCTGTGATGCAGTAAGTACCTACTAATGTAAGTTATTCTAAATGAGCTGTCGAAGAAAGAGCAGTAACTTTCTAAAACATCCTGGTGTATTTCTCCAGTACTGTAGTGCTGACAATGTCTAATATGTGTATCCATTAACCTAACTTATTTTACATTTATTTCATTAAAATGAAGCAAAAACTTCACATGGGCTTTTAAATAAATTAATTCTGGTTTTATACTAATTTATGAAGTTGGTTAGTTATTAAGTTTTGCTAGATCTTAGAAGAAGTTTTTCACACTTATAAAGGTGTGCTCTTATCAAGCTAATTAAATTAATAAATTAATTTTAAAATTAAAAAATTTTAACAGGCGCAATTGCAGCAGTGCACCTATTATTCAACTTAAGACAGGGACTAAGTTGGGATGCAATTAGAGAGTCAAGTGGTAGCAATGAAAAGCATATCCATAACCAAAGTATGCCTTTTTTTATCACAACTGTGTTTCAAACTGTTTCTGTGTTAGATGCTAAATATTCTTAGGTGTGATATTATATTGTTAGGTGATATTGTTTACTACAGAATAGGTTCATTCAGGATGTCAAAGGTGGAGGTTTGGCTTTCTCAAATTCCTGTGCAATAATTCATATACAAACTCTGAAAATGGAACTGATAAAACATCAATGATTACTATACAAAGAAGTTAAATATTACAGCTATTTTTCTCACTGAAATCTAATCCGGGGATTACCAACAATGGGGAATCTGTTTTATTTGCATTTAATTTGTACCTTCACACTATTATCTTCCATGTTTTAGTTTCAGGAAATGTGGTTCAGGCTATTATAACCACATTTCATGCTGCAGTTGCACTGTTATTTGAGCTCTATGCTTGGAAATGACTTACTGAAAAAATGAAGCCAGCATACCTTATTTTAATTATACTAGAGCTGTGTCTAAGTACGGAGAAATAGTACGACATATATTTAATATGGAGCACAGATTAACAGTTTTATGAGGCATAAAATCTATCTATATCATTTTCTATTTACAAATCAGTTATACATCTTTCAACAAAACAAATGCCTATAGTGTAAAAATGAATAAAGAGAGCATCAAACTAGCAATCATGTACGCAGTAAATAACATCTTAATTGGTCTAGAATTCTGGAGCTTGATTTTTTTGGAACTAGGTTTTATTTATTGATCTATATGGCATATTATTTTTCCAGTGATTTGTACAAGTCTATTCCCTTTCTTGAATATCAGATCCATGTATGGCTTTATACTGCAAATCCCATCTGGGGAAATAGCCAAGTAAGAGAAGAACAGTCGCTTCTGGAAAAGTCATCCATTTAAAAGCTTTCACTGAGGCAAGGATAACTTCATAGTTTTTACATTTTGTCTTCTGATAAAAAAGAAGGAGACAGAGGGTGAGGGAAGAAATGCTGCTATTATTCAGTTGCCACACGATGTGCACTTCAACAGGCCTTTACTCCTCACTGGTTTGGCGGCAGCAAGAAAACAAGGAAGGATCCCACGTACGCTGGGAAATGTCTATGTTCCTATGTTCCCTTTACCAGCAAGACTAGCAGACAGAATTGGGTATGGTGGGTTTTATACATGGTCCACGAGCTCTGGATTTAGTTCTTCTCAGGAGCATTTGTGCTTAATACCCCCACCGTATTTCAAGTCAAATGGCACTTCACCTCATGCTTTGCACACTGCCATGCAGCTGAGAACTGACAAATTCAATCTTCCTCTGCCAAGGCGTCTGGTGAGGAATTCTTCTCTTTGCTGAAACACAGGTGTCAACTGCTTAAGTCAGTACTAGAGGAAGAAGGAAATCTCTCAGTGACTCTCTTGTTCCCTATAAAAATGTAGGTGGAAATGTCACCCTGAAGATTGGTTTCTTTCCTTAGGATTGTGAAAGACTGGCCCTTAAAAGTGCTTCTGCTGTTGATGATGGAGAAAAAAGTTTACAAACAGCAGTGTTGCATCTGCTTGGCTTCTGCTTTTGTGAAAGTGATGTTCTAAACATGGAAAAGATGGTGTTCTGATAGCTGTCATTGCTCTGGTATAACCTTAGCTGTCTGGAAATGAGCTAATTAAATTTTTTGGTGTGTCTTTTAGAGAATACATTTGCATTTGACATAATTAGTGGTACGCAGACCCAGCTATATCCAGGGGGAATCTCAAGACAACTGCTTTGCTGACTATTAGTGCCTAATTTCTGAATGTCAAACCCTGCACATCTTAATTTCTAGAGAATAAGCTCAATTGAACTTTCTCCCAGTTATGTAAAAACTGCTCAGATAAAACCAAGTGGACACCAATGTAATGAATGTGGTTATTAAATTGTTTCAATTGAAAGAACCCTATTCTTACACCATCATAATGGGAACAATTTATCCCCACTGATCAGCCTGTCTCTTTTTTCTGAGCTCTCTTTGATCTTGAAGCATATTGCAGTGGTGTGTCCTATTGAAAAGCAAAACTGGGGCAATTTTAATGCTTTTGTACCTTACCAGTGCTCTAGTTTTTCGTTGTTTAAAAATAGCTGTTAATTATAAGTGCAGTTTAAATGTCTCAAGTGACCCAGAAATGCAGGTTGGAATGAGACAGATTGTGTGTCTCATATAAAACAGATGTACTTTCACAGAGCAGTCTGAATTCAGCCCTCAATATGTATCCTTCTCTAAGGTTATTTCAGTCACATATTGAGTTTGTCTAGCATTAAGCTATAAAATTCCACACATTTTGAACAATGAAGACAAAACTTCAGCTATATTTACCTCAAGAATAAAAAGCCTCTTTTTCTGTGTGCATGTATTTTGCTGGTAGTGTTTGATGGGATGAGGGCATTTCCCTTTGACTCCAGAGACTCAGGAGATCAGATATCTCATTTAATCTCCACCTCTTCTGTCTCTTGATGTAATAAGCCCATGCTTTTAAAGAACATTTAGTGGTAATAAACTTTCAGGACCTCCTCTTATTTTGGCTGGATTAAGCACTCTATGAGAAGGAGTCATATCTTGCAGATATAAAATTTCAAGCTTTTTCCCTTTTTTTTTTTTTTTTTTTGAGTGGCTCAAAGTAGTCTTTTTTTTTTCTCTTCTGCCAACAATACAGTTTAATTCCTGTCTGTGATGAAGTTCATCAAGACAAGTCTGAAAAATAGCATGCAAATTAAATTAAGGCAAGTTAATGATTTAACTGGAGGGCCTGAACAAATCAGTTATTTATATATCTATTTATTTGTATATTGTTAGACAACAATTTACAGACGTTTCAATTCAGCAAAAAGACTTGGTTTCAACTTTCCAATGAGAATAGGCTATGAGAAGTACAATGAGTTTGATTAGCTCTCCCCTGGCCCTGAAGATCAGTGGTACAAATTTAAAAGCCATCACCTCTTCATGAAACTGAAGGGGTTAACAGTGAAGGAAACCAAGGATCAACTGAGCTTGGATTATACATTCAGATCTCAGTCATTAAGAGAGACTGACACCCAGTCAAGGGCTGGATGTTTCAGAAAGAATTGGTCTGTGAGTGTGGAAGAACCTACCTGCTCTGCAGCTGAGCAGCAAACCTTATCTAAAAGAACATTTTAAACTTATTAAAAGTTATTATTAAAAGTTATAATTAAACAACACCTACATTTTGCTTCTTCATGTCACCTAAGAATAAGGCAAAAAAAAAGAAGAAGAAAAGAAGATAAAGATTCCTCTGCATATCTGATTCCTTGGCTCACAAAAACTTTTTCTTAAAAAACCAGAATTTTATAGTTTATATTCAGACACATCCTCACATAGTCAGATATACACATGATGAAGAGAGAAATACGTTCATTTGGTAGTGGAAGTATGCTATTTTGTTTTCCACTGTCCTGGAAATAATCTTCAATTCATTACTTAGAAAACTTCTCATGAATCTCAGAGGATGTTAAAAGAATAAATTGGCTATGATATACTGCTATTCTGAGTCCAACTTCAAGAGATGACACAGATCTCACTAGTTTGAAACATCAGTCCCTAACAGACCTCATTGATAATATCTGCCTCTGGGAACTTTCACTTTTATGGAAACTGAAGTGCTTCCTTTAACTACTCCCACTTTAGCACTTAACACTGTCACAATGGAAAACAATGGATTTGATAGTAGCTGAAACGTAGCACATCTACACTGGAAACAAGAAAAATAACATTTGGAAAAAAGGGTTTGTCAGCTGTCACTCTCTTTCCACCTTTTTAGGACTACGGTGGAAAACAAGATAGAGGTTTCTTGTTTTCTACTAAAACTGTGGGCTTTGTTTTAGCCTGTAAATTTTCGCATTTTTATTCTGTGAAGGACCAGGACTGAGCCTCAGTTTAAACATGTGCATGAGTTAACCGCTTCTTTGATGAAGAAGTGCAAACTCAAACTCAAACATGTATTTAGAATTGAGTGCTATGCTGATGTGGGATAGACACACACTTAGAAGTTCTCCAGCAGTGAGAACTTTAATTTAAATTTAGGTGAAAATACTTTAACTGCACTTAGTACCTCCTAAAATGTATTGATAGGGGAATTGTACTCAGTGCAAGAAAGCTTTATTTCAAGGATGGTTTGGGTTAACACTGTTTTTTGTGTTTTAATTTTAAATTTCCCTTCTCTAATAAGTGACAGTGATGATGTTACCATGATAAAATCAAAGCCATTTGATATATGATGCAATGACTGTTCTGTGGTGGCTTTTTGTTGGTTGTTTCCCCCCCACACCCCAAAGAATGGGCAATTAGCTTAGAAAAGGTTTTCATGTTTCACTTTTCATAGAAATTGGCAAACCAGAAAATTTGTGTCTCTGAAATGAACAAATATGAAAATAGAGCGAGTCACAACGTGTGAGGAGAAAACACTGGGAAACAACTCTCTAAGGAGGTAGAAGTCACAAAGACTTTTCTGAAATCCACGGGGAAGACTGCACAGATCATCTAAATAATAAATAGCTAACAGAGAAAAGTAGACTGCAAGGTTAACAGGCAGCAGTGATAGAGGACTCTGCTGCTTTACATCTACGTGCATGGCAACACTTCTCTGTGTATAGTCCTAAACTGGCCTCCATTGAATGGCTGAACTCGTTTTATGGACTAGTAGTTCTATTCAGGCTTGGCAAAGTTCGTGCAAACATGCTGAGTTTTTGTGTGGTAACATTAATTAGACTTTTTTTAAAAGTCTGTTAAACAATCTTTTAGTAAATTCCTATATGACAGGGAAAAAATCCCACTCTATTAGGGAATTCATTGTGATTGCTGGGACTAGTTCTGTTATGATTTCTTTGCTTATTTCAGACATAAAACAGAACAGTTGTATCTTGTGTATCAGAGACAACATATATATGCATATAAATGCTTTCTATATTCATCCTTTGAATTTGCTGTCATAAATTGTAATGAATGAACTTCAAATATTTGGAGACTTTTTGAGAGAGGGACCCAATGATTTAAATATCCATGATCCCTCCAATGAAGTCATCTTTCCACTCAGCATCAAAAAAACTTTTGCTGTCATCCTTTGTCTCATTTCAGACACTACGCATCTGAGGACCTTTGGAGAAGGTCCAGAGGAGTGGAGCAAGAACAAGGTCAGGGAAATATGATTCATGAAGAAACCCCGAACTGAGGCTGTTCAGCTCCTAGAAATGAAGACTGCCAACAGACGTGGTCACAGTGTCCCCCTGCTGAAAATCCTGGTACAAAAGAGCAAAGAGATTCATCCTCTGTAAACACAGAGAGTAGAAAAAATTAATTGTAGGCTTTAGCTGCAGAAAGGTGGAATTAGGCTGGATGTAGAAACTTTTTTTTCAGAGGTGGTTATGGGAAGATACTACAACTATGACAGAGTGAGATGTAAAGGGAGATTAGACAGAAATAGTTTTTCTACTTTGGGGATGCATTTGAAGTGTTTACACACCCTTTGACTCTATTGTCTCCTAAGAACTCTTTCCATTTCCCTTACCAGTAACTCATTGCATTTCTTCTCATTCTAACACTTCCAAATAAAGCTTTATTGCCTTCCATAAAAATGCATCTATCAGTGTGCTGCTCCTTTCCTATACTTCCACTTCCCTTTTGCAGTTTTAATCTCTCAACTGGAGCTATCCATGAAGATGTAATCAATAAATGAAAATAAATTGAAAAAATACAATGTGAAGAGGTGAATGGGATTTTTGGTGGCCTGCCAGCTGGTCTTTGTATTTCTATTTACAAGTGTCTCATAATCAGCAACTTCCTGATTTATCTTGTAGTTAAACCCAAACTGATGGTCCTGAACTTGCTGTCAATGTTTTAGCAGAGCGCATCTGAGTTTTGTAGTTGTAACTGCTTTATTTTATATTTTCCTAATAAGAATAACATTTTGCTTTCATTTTTGCCCACAAGTTCCTTGGCTTTTACAGTGATGAGGAGCTTGGAGACAATTTTATGCTTACATTATGGTAATTCCAAAACTGTTTCATGTAAACTAAATAAACTCTCCTTACAGGTGGTACAGAATAGGCATCCTTCCCGGAGAGTGTCCTAGTGGGCCAGCTTCTTTTGGTTCTCTCTAATTCCTTCCCTTTACTTTTTTTCATCATACTTTGCCTCTCACTCTCTAGTTTGATGAATTTTATTCTTGGTGATAAACCTGCTTCAAACAAAAGATAAGAAAATATTCTGAATAAGGGTTTGCATGGTAGATAAGGCATTTTTTTTTTGAGGAGGGCTTTCAATAGAAGAGGCAGAAGATAGACTTCAGATGCAGTGGGCTTCCCATCACCAAGCTATTGTAGAAATGAGAAGGAAAACCACCTCTCCTTTTCCCTGGAAGGAATGAACTCATATTATGCTTTTGTTGGTGGTTTGTTTATTTTTTGACCCAAAACTTGTGATAATAAATCACAGCCATAGAACTTTTAAGAACTATAGCTGTAACAAGTACCTGTTAGGAGAAATCAAGTCAATGATTAACTGTAACAGCACTCAGACATTGCTGTCTCAGGTTCTGGGTGGAGGCCAAGTCAATGAGTCTGTAACATGCTGTAATCTTGGAACATACTGAACAACATCTGGGGTTTGAATAAAAATGTATTTAGTTACATGCACACTTTCAAATTCTTCTCGGTAGTGTATTTATCATTACAGTTTTGTCCCATTTCCCAGGGCTCATGCTTCATGCTCCCACTCGTTGCATCCCATGGCTGCAACCAGCACTAGTACACAATTACAGTGCCATCATCCACAGGTTTGTCAGATGTTGTTTGTCACCATGAAGAGAGCTGTGGGCAGAACTGCCAAACAGATGCTGCTTATTACCTCTTTTACTGTTTTTGCTCTCTTTGAGAGCAAAACTAGATAAAAAAACTTCAGTAAGTTGCATAATGCTTCTGTAAATTACATCCTATTCAAAATGGCCAGGAAATTTTTACTGCCCATATTTTTTGCCATGCTACCCTTTGAGACAAACTGATGTAAAGCTCAGAATGTTTTCCCAGGTGTTAAATCCACACTAATCATTGAGGGGGTAGAAAAGAAGAAATCTAAATTTCTGTGAACTACAGATTCATTAATACACAGGGATTTAACATGATTCGACCTGCTGGTAACCAATTAATGGACTAACTCTGTAGCTAGTGATAAGGAAAATGATTCTACTATAATTCAAGCACTTCATTACATCCTGCCACAAGTCTGCACTGTACATATTTTCTAAATTTTGAAATGGAAAACATTCGTGCAGTCTAAAGACAAAAGCTTTATGCTCATCTTGTGTACAGGAGATTGTAATGCACTCCTTGATATTTTCCTGTACACTGAAATTAGAGGACAGTTTTGTTCTGTCACAATTTCTTGTTGCCACTGTATATTTGGTGGCAGGAGTCCATTCTCCAAGGTTAGTTTAGTTAATACATAATTGTAAATTAACTTAGTTGATTTAGTTATTTGTGTTACTTGTGACTTTTAGCCATCGAATGTGTGTGTGTAAATATTCAAGAAACAGTCCTGTTTCTAAAACAGTAGAGAAGATGTAAGCCTGATACAGTGGATTTGTTTCAGTTTGATTTGCTAACTTGAGAAGCTTGGGAAAACTTCGGATCAACAATATGACCTTCCTTTCTTTAAAATTATGATAATGGAAGAACAGAATATCTTGTAAGGGGGTTCAGGCAGAGATAAAAAACAAAAGCAAAGTGACAATACTTCCATAAAAGCAGTTGGAGTTGGATTACTGAGCTCCCACAAGATATAAATTAAGATTTTTTTACTTCTAATCACAGCAGTAGCTAATTGCAACAAGGCTGCGATGAAAGTAATAGGAAGGTTGGGAAGATTTGATGTGACAGTGTGAGGGGAGACTGAAAAGATCAAATAGATTAGAGGGAAAATGGAATTAAAATTTGACTTTGTTCTTCCTGTAGTCAATGGCAAAGCTCTCATTGACTTTATGAAGCATAAAAATCTAGATTCAGAGGATGACCAGAAAATATGAACACATATACACGAATAAATGGCATAAAGACAGTCAATATGCTAAGGTAAAGGAGTGTCCTGTCAGCAAAAATGCAGTGCAGGCTACTTACAGCAAACAGAGAAATTCCTGTCCTTATCTAAAACCTCTTACATTTCAGCACTGCACAAAGACCAAGAGATCAAAAAAGGAAGGAAAGTTCTAAAGGTCAGAATACACACAACACATAAAAAGTCCTAAAAGCTGAGAAAATTAGTGTGGCTTAAACCTAGAATTGTGCAGAAATTAAGCCAGAATTTTGTATAAATTATTCCCAAGGTAAATTTTCTATTTTGAGACTTAATGCAACTTTGGCTAATTTGCCACTATCAAGCTCTGAGAACATAATTTCACCTACCTTCTTTTCTCATGCAATCTTAAAGTCAGCAGGCAGTGTTCTTCTTTTTGTAATAGATTTATTCCAATAATGAAGAGCAGAAGGTATGGCAGATATCAGAGTTAGAAATGTAATAAAAGGAGTTATTTACTATTTCATTGTTTCCTATGCATCACTGTTTGGCTCTTACATAAACCTTTCATTTTTAGACTAACTCTTGAAAGCTGTTGGTTTGTGTTAACGTCATGTGAACTTGGATCTTACATGTATAACTGCTTGAAGTGTGTGGGACCGCCACACAGTCAGGTATTTCCATACAATCATTGTTGCAGCTTCTCTCTGCCAAGGGGATAACAGGATCTGAATCAGACACTTGGATTAGAGTCCAGGGAAACAGATGTGTCCTCCAATACATTGCATTATTGTCTTTGGATTTTTCCCATTTTAAGTTGCTTAAAAAAGTTTTAAAATATTTTTTTCCTACAGCATTTGACACAAAGAAATTCTTTTTAATTTGTACATTGAAGGGGATCAAAAAAAGACTTGTTTCAATGACACACAAAAAGGTGAAGATAATGCTTTGGAATTATATTTGTAAAAATCTTACAGTGAAAGTTTTCAAATTGTTTATGTGGGAGAAGAAAGGAAGAACAGTTAAACTAACAGTTAAAGTGAAACTACCCAAGAGTCTGACTATTACAATATTTTTCTTTACTACAGAACTGTGGAACACATTGCCACAGAGTGTTAAGTCCAAAGGTATAATGGAAAACAGATAGGAATTTGATAAAATTGCTGGGAATTGACTTGATAATTGAAGGTTGAAATATGCAGGTGTAGAGTCACCTAGGTGATTCTGGAGTTTGGATCCCATGTGCATGTGGTGAAGGATGTCCCTTCTTGTTCTGCTAGACTCTTTCCATAGCAGTCTGGCTGCAGACTACTCCTTCCGAACCTCTGACACTGCGCTGTCTCTAAGCTCATTGAAACCTGAATCCACACAGGGAGATAGGTGCAAGGACATCCTAGGGAGAGAGTGAGTAGTGGAAAGTAATATATGGTGTGTAATTTGGAGAAGGCAGAAATCAATATTCACTTCAAGAGTGTGTGGTACCTCAGATGAAGGAATAGGCTTGAAATGATAGAAGGGGCTTTAAATTACTTGCTCACTGATTTTGACCAAGGTGTCTCCTTCCTTCTTTCCTCTCCTCTCCATCAACTTATGGAACTTGACAAACTTTAAAAAATGGAATCAAGTGCACAAGGGAAAGAGGGTGAAGTCTCACTAAGTAAAGGATGGTAGGCAGAATTTTACAGATGAAACACAGTTGATGAGACACAAACATCTTTCAGCTGGAAATAATGACTACCATACTTTAAGTGAGTTCATCCAGTCCTAGAAAGTCTAAGACAAAAGCAAGGGCAAGATTTTTCAGAGAGCTGGGTACAACTGCCAGAACACTAGACCTCTGTGCAATCAGAAAGTAGAGGTGGAAAATAACTTCCCAGAATTTGCCTCATTTTAAGTAGCCATATATAAAATAATACTGATGGTCAGGAGGTTTTGATGAGTATAAGCAAATCACTGCCTTTCAATTGGTAGTTTTGGTAGAATGTTAGCTTAAATCCTCCTAAATATGCTGAGGTAACCAACTGAGCATCCAAGAAAACATGTCTGAAGGCAAGATACTGCTTAAAAGTGACTCTAGTATTTGGAATGCTAAATAATTTGTTTTACAGAACTCTGCTTATGAACAAAAAGAAAAGAGTGCAAAACCTATCTAGAAATAATAGGACATAGTAGGCTCTTAGAGACTGATTTTACAGTCTTTGTGAAACCCAGCTTCACTGAAGCCGTGTGAATATGCCAAAGATTGCTAGTCTGGGTCTGTAGGAAGAACATGAAAATTAATGGGAGATCCAGATATAAAGGGTCCTCAGTGCAATTCTCAGGCCAGAAAAAAGCTGGAAAAAAATAATAATATTTTACAAATCATACCATACCCATATGGGTTTTAATATTTAAACCCATAGCCAGCATGAATATATCAGTTGGCCCATATAAACCTGCTGAAGTTCTGCCTAGTCCAGTTACTAGCCATTACACCTGGCAAAGTCTCAGGAAAATGTATGGGCCCAAATCTGACCCACCTAAAGGGGAAGTTTCAGTGCTCTCAGGCTGCTTCTGAGGTTTATGCGTGGGAAGGATCTCTCCAAAACTGAAGGGAGAAAATAGGACTTATACAAGGCTATTCATGCCGTTTGTGAGAGAAGAGGCAGTAAAGCAAGAACTCATCACTCATCAAAACTCATGTAATTCCTATGTGTCATTTCTCTTCTTTCAAAAAAAAAAAAAAAAGTTTGATTGAAGTACGGGCTGTGACTCTCATGCACCCTGCTGCTGCACTGATTTTACAAAGGTGCAAGTCACCAGAGTTAGCCTGGGATTAAAGCTGGCTCCCTGACTGATCTTTGCTTCTGCTATGTCTATGAAAATGAGTTGTTTGCAGCTTAGACTTAAATATTGTAAGATTTGATAAATGAGCTTTAATCTCAGGTCTCTTGTTAATTGGGATATCTGAAACTTGTTGTTTCAGTTAAAACAGCCATCTTCTGAAGGTATTTGGGGGCCAAGTCTCATTCCAGGAAATATTAATTCATTCAGTGCCTATCTACTTAGAGGGTAGAGCCCACTGGCCATATGATGGAAGTACTACAACTCTTCTCATAAAACCTTCAGTCCCTTAGCATAATAAAACTGTCTCAAACTCCTAAAGAACATTTTTTTTAAATTTCTGCATTTCAAACTGTGTTATTACTCAAAAACACTTCATTTGGGGGCATTGTATTTCACAAAGGCTGCTGGGTGCTAGCTGGATCCGTGGTGGTATCCTACTGGATCACCATCTTTACCCAGCAGTAGATAGGTGACTGAAGAGTTCCTTTTCTTTGCTGGGAATGGAATAACTCAAATCACCCTGTATTTTATCCACACACACATAGCTATGATGTAGTCATTGCTGCATTGGAAGTTCATAGGAAAGTCTACTTGATGACAGTTGATTCGTACACTCAGGTTTTCAGCTGTTGGCATCCTGAAGGTGAAGATCAAAACAGCTTAATGCTGTAACATTTCAGTCAAGGTAAAGATGTATTTTGGGCTGTGTAAAGTCTTTGCTATATTTATTTGCTTGATTGCCTAGTCACTGTCATTAAGTATTATTAAAAAAATTAACAGATATAAATCAATAGAGAAGAAATTAAATGCTTCCGGAGAGATAGTAATTTAAACACAAATCACAACTAGAAATCAGACAAAGAGTTCATTCTTTTATTCCTTTCCAGGAAATTATAATTTTTTTTTGGCTGTTCAAATTGAAGCCAAAATAGAACTGCCTAAACCAATACAAAGCAGAGTAAACACAATTTCTTTCAAAGCTATACACTTTCAAAGACAGTATCCATCAGTTCTATGAGGAATCCTCCACTTCAGAGATCTTTCTTGATTTTGTCCAGAATTGTTGAACTTATTTCCAAGTGACCTGTAACTTTGTTAAGTATATGAAGGTAATTGGATAATACATTTACCACTCCATAAATTGAGAAATATATTTTAGCAGTGTAAGTATAGCTTACTCAGCACTTTCCTTCCCAGTTTAGTATCCTTTTCATTTTCAATAAAAAACATGAAGCCCTTGTTTCATACAACAGACTTCTTGCAATTGATTTAAAGACATGAGCAGGAGAGCCTGTTGCCAGAGGGGACCAGCCCTAGCCCCTCTGCCCTGGGAAGGCAGGAATGCCAACTGAGCAATGAACATGGTTTACTGAGCCAGACCTGCCCCCAAATTGCTGGCCACATGAAACACATCTGGAAGCCCACTCATTGGAAAGACAGGAATGGGCATTATTTAATGCCAGAGATTTTTTGGGAATGGGACCAAATACATCTTCTGTGGGATGAAATGAGAGAGGAAATGGCTTGTTATTCAGAAAAAGTGAGAAAGAGAGAGAAGTGAACTGTGAAGGTGAGGATATGGCTGGTGATGAGAAGAAGGTTTGTATACAGTACATGAGAGGAAAAGAGTTACTGGAGTAGGATGTATCAATGAGCCAGCACAGATAAGGAGGAAGTAAAGCCTGTGTGGAAGGTAAACAGTTCACAATTGAAAAGAGAGGCCTTGCCAATAATTTACAGATAATTAGGGAAAAAGGTTAGCATAAATATGGGAAAAACTACAAAAGGCTCAAAACAGACCTAAAAAACCCCATTAACCTTACAGTTCAACATATTACAGTTAACAGTGAACAGGAAGAGGAAAGATGGACGTTATATAATTAAGTCCCAGACAGTCTACTTTTTAATAAGTGTTATCAGTCAAAATTTTATGTTAACTTGGGCAGTAGAGGTTGCTTTCATCCCAGAATTATATCACAAATTGTTCAGTGTTGGAAATTGCCACTTATCAAGAAAAGCTGCTGAATACTACTGGTTCCAGGGACCTGTACTCAATGAATCAGCAAAGGACTTTAAACCCCTCACATTTGACATAAAGATTCAAAAACACAGAAATTCATTTAAGTATTAAAGGAAGACAAATCTTACACAAAAATACACATTCCAGGTCATTATTAAAATACTGGGAGAAGAATTATAATATTGTACCTGATCTGTAGATGAAACTGGTAAGATTTCATTTTCTAGTGTGTTGTCTCAAGTACTGAAAATTGCAAAAATTGCAAGCAGGTAAAAATAGGGCTTTATCAAAACAATTTCAAAACAGGCTGGAATGGAAGAGAGGAGTGTCAGGAAGTAAGCTAGAGGGCTTTGTACATATCTGTAAACTTTATACTGTGTAATAGCTGCTCTATAGGGAAAAAAATGTAGGAAGTGGCATAAAACACTGTGCTTGGACTCTGCTCTGCCCCTCTATCAATGTCCAGTGGAACCCCCACCCTTTTGCATGTAGAAAGTCTCCCAGAAGAAATAAATGTTATTATGCATGATTCCCTTAGGATGATAACAGAACTAAACAAAATTGTTTTCCTTTCTAGGAGAAGACTCTTCTGTTTTTCACTGAAATACCAGGAGATGAGCATCCTTACAGCATTTTAACAGGAAATAATGACAGAGGCAATTTCTGTTAATATTTCAATATACTGCAGAGTAACAAAAATCTACAAAAGTTTGTGTTGCTGAATATATACATACATATCTTCTTTTTTTTTTTAACACAACTTTTGACATGGAAAATATACTATCAGCAAATGGATCCTTCTTCCTACACTTTCAGATTTCATTGGTGCTTAAAGGAAGATTTAATTTTTTTATCTCTGGGGGATGAGGATAAAACCATTTTCTGACACACACATCACTTTTTTTTGGTGACATCTTAAAAAATGTATGGAAAAAAAATGAGAGTGTGGGCATGTCACTGTCTTACTGAACATGCCCCAAACCAAATACTATGGATAATTTTCTATTAAAATCATATGATAAAACTGCTTTTTTGTGTTGCAGAGGGAAGGTTTGGTTTCATTAACACTTATGGTGTATACATGCTTGAGTTGCTTCACAGCCCTCTTGCCTGTTTACTATGATAATAGCTAGAGGCAATCAAACGATGGACAGTTGTACAATGCTCCTTTGAATAATGTTTTACAGAAAAGACATCTGTTGTGCATACAACCCATCTTTCAAGGACTAAAAGAGGTCTTACCAACATTTCACTTCCTCATGAAAATCTCTAGGTTCCTTAAAGTCCGTATGTATTCCACCATAAATAGTATAGTTTTCTTTGTGAAGACATCCAGCTTGGATATTAAAGATATATTGAAATTCATACATCCGGACTAAGATATTTCTTCATCTGTAGGGCCTATATAAATATTGTTGTAGAGGAGATGCAGCTGAACCAGCAATTGGGAAAACTGAGTCTGTTGAAGGCAAATGTATTTCTTATTTCTTGGCTACAGTATTTGTAAGTGAGGTGTGAAATTCCCCTTTAATGGCATGTTATTTGCAAATAACTCACAGTAAAATATTTGTCCTACATTCTGTTCACCTTACTCACTCCATTAGTCTTACCACCTTCAAGGAGACTAATGTTGTGCATACAGCAAGTGAGATCTTTATTCTGCTTCAGTCCACTGCCATTTGGTTTCGCACAGTGACAGACCAGGGACTTACTGCATGCAGTCAGTTTAAACGACATTGACTTTCCCTGGTTCTAACTGCTGTTATTATTCACGTTGGTGCTGCAGTCTTGTACGACAATTTTGGCTCTGTAGCTGACCAGCTTTGGGTTTACACTGTTACGTACCTGAAGACAAAACGGCTGCCTCATTTTCTGTAGGGTCAGTGGTAAGATGATATGGCAATACTGAAGGGTTTGCAAACTGAACTAGACAGCAGTGCTGCAAGAGATGTCAGATAAGCACCTACATTTAAATGAGCAGGAGGGAAAATGTCAACCCCATACCCAGTCTGGTACCGACAAAGAAATGTGCATTTATAAATGTAATGGAGACCAGTGGCTCCCACTGCTAAAAAGCACCCGATACCAGCCATTACCAACCTTTTGTGGGGAAAGGCCAGTGTTATTGTGGAGATTGAGTGCACTTGTGAGGAGAGAGTACTTTCCTCAGAAAGGCTACAGCCTTCTTATTAAATAATAATTTACAAAAGTTTTTAACCCCTGTTGGTTTCTATAGCATCTTGACATAAGCTACTGAAGATTTCTTTTATAAGGCGCTTTCCAATATTAATCTACTTAGTCAATATCTTACAGTTCTGCATATGTATGTGAAGGTTTGTAATTTCAGCTTTAAATATGTATAAAATTTATTCTGACTTTCCTATCACAGTGCTTCTCCCTTCAATTTTCAGTGGAGTGACTCTGGTGGTTGACTGCTGGTAGCTCACACTGAGATAAGAGCAACTGCTGCTGTCTTTCAGTAGTAAGTGCTCTAAGCCAGAGGTGCACTGAGCAGCAGCTCAGATGGGCCAAGGCAGCTGACTCAAGCAACAAAACTTGAAACATCATTATAATAATGAATTCAGACCTTGAGTGGGCTGACAGTGCTGGATTTACAAATCCCTTCTAAAACACACAGGATTGATGCTGTACTTTAATTAGCTACTGAGTTGGTTCACAACTTCCAAAAGTAGATGTTGTAGCATGCACAGATGCTAAACAGCACCTTTGCAAGAGCCACTCTTCAGGCTGGTGAAACTCCTTCAGCTTTCCAGGTTGGCTGTTTGTCAAACCCACAGTGTTTGGTTGCTGCTGGTAATGGATTTTTTGTTTGTTTTGTAAAGGGTTTCATTCAAAGCTTTAAAGAACCTTGGCAGCACTTAAGTGAGCACAGCTTATGGTGCAAAATGAAAGTTAGAGTAGCAAATGGTCAGGGTGTGCAAGCAGCCTGTGAGTTTGGAGGTTTCAAAACTCCAAAGCAATACTTCAGTTAGTTCACTGTAATGAGAAATAATTCTGCAGATCTAATCTGAATGCTGCGTACTAAATGTTAATGTGCCTTTCGGTCTGATGAACTCACAAAAGAGTGATGCCAGCATTGTGTCAGCAGCAACGTTACCCACATTATGATTTTCACAAACACACCTGGGGCAAAAAAAAAACCTAAAAAGCCAAAAGCCAAAAGAAAATGATGCTTCTTTTTTAAACAGGAACAGGCTATACTTACAAGTCTATAGGTGCATGAATAATCTTTCTCCTCTGACTTCTTATTTATTTTACTGCTCCCCATCTCCTTTTCTTCTTGAGCTGGCTGCGTATGTGCTCTGTGAGCAGAACATATACCCTACCTCCTGCCCCAGTTTCCCAAAATTGTGTGCTGAAACCAGCTCCCTAAATTCATATTTATGCATCCAGTTTCCAAACCCTTAAAGACCCTGAAAAATACTTCCAAAAGTTTGACACCAGATTGGGTGTTTGATACTCCTGAACATAGAAATACAGATTAAAAGTGCACCATAATTGAGGTGAAAATACAAACTCACCTGGCAATAGCTGTCATTGGTGACTTCTCAATCAACAATTTCATGGTGAGGAAAAATGAAAGAAAGATGACAAAAAATTGCTAAAAATATCTACAATGTAGATATTAATTAAAAATTCACACTGAATGTTGACCATTCCCTCTTAAACACTGCTACAATCATTAACAGGAATATGTGCAATGGCAGGGTAAGAAGGAGAGATAGTTTTGGAAACCCTTACATACCAAGAGGTGCCCATATCACCAGGAAAACAATGAACTCAGTATGGACTATAGTAGTCCGTTCCTTCCTGCACGTGGAGTTTCCTCCTTGAAAACACTGCTCTACTAGGAATGCCCCCTTGGAACTTTATAGAATAAACAGTGGACAGTGGAACAAGAACATTTTGCCAGAAAGCTACCTTCTTTCTGGAAATATGCACACTGCACACAAGATGATGTGCTCCTCTCCAACAGATTTTCCATTGTGTAAGCTCTTTCAGCAGTTTATAAACAGGGAGGGAAGTGTAGTCTGATTGTCAAACATCAACTGGACACATATAAAATACACTCAGGATTGTTTACAGAATCACTGTATTTTACAAAGGATATAGTTTCACCCACTCTATGAGGTCAGAAAGCAACATCAAAAGAGAAAACCTTCTGGGATTGTGTCTTCTGCACTGAGCATTACCACACACAGGCAAATCATGAATGACTCATACCTGCTATTTCTTGATTCTAGGTTAAACTTGGAACATAAATTATGTCAATCTGCTGATGTAAATTTTCCACAATTCATGTCTGGCTTGAGTTAAATCGCACACTATTTTCCCCTACTGCAGGTATATTTGAAT
This sequence comes from Chiroxiphia lanceolata, assembly GCF_009829145.1. NCBI lineage: Eukaryota > Metazoa > Chordata > Aves > Passeriformes > Pipridae > Chiroxiphia > Chiroxiphia lanceolata. The sequence continues at coordinate 52,160,122 of NC_045671.1, read as the reverse complement.
TCAAGTAGGTTGTCAAATAAATATTTAAAGGTGAAATGTATAAAAGAAGACAAAGCACAGTCACTAAATGCTGATGTTATGGTCCTTCATGGCATAAGAGCCAGAAGATTGTCATAGGAATATAAAGGGATGTTTTAAGTAAAAATAATTATGTGCTACCATAAAATATCTTCAGCTGTGAATAAAACACTCTCATTTGAATAAGTTATAGTTAAAAAGTTTAGGGTAAAATATTTTTTAGAGATTGTCTTTGCTTCCAGACCATAATTATGTCATTATTTTTCAGGATATTACAAATGTCAGATGCGTAAGAATTAAGAATCAATTATTAAAAAATTATAATAATATTTGAAGACTGTGGAATATAGAAGGTATATAATAAGAACTGGCTAGGAATAAGGATGGATAAGAAATTGTTTAAAAATTAATTTTTTTTGAGCCTGTTTCTTTTGTGCTTTTTGATCGTAGGCTAAGTTAAAGCCATCTGTCTGTTTCTGCATCCATTTAAATATATACCTGAATATATTTTTGGGGGTTGTGTCTAATTTACCAGGCCAGCAGAAAGGCACTTCCACTCTAGATGCATTCAGTTTCTAAAGCTTCAGATAAAGGAGTCAGGGTCATAGCTATGCCAGTTTGTAGAATAAGAATTGAGTCCCAGTAACTTTCCTATACTGTAAAATGTAGGTAGGCCTTTTGCTCTGTGATTAATTTCTTTTTAAGTGCATTCAGTTCCCTCTCTCATGCTTGAGAATATTTTTAAGCTATCCCTTTGTTTTAGATCTTCCTGGAAACAACTATTTGTTAGCGCTGAGAAAACAAGTGTAGGTCTGGTTTAAAAGTGCTGCTGTAAGTTTTGAGTGCTTTGGTCTATATTTCAAATGACCAAGTGAAAAATTCTCCCAACAAATATAACTCTCCTTTTTTTTTTTTTTAGTTTGGTTTGGTTTGGGGTTTTTGGTTTTTTGTTGGGGGGGAGGGGGTTTTTGTTTGTTTTTTGGTTGGTTTATTTGTTTTTTTTTGGGGGGGGGTTGTTTTGTTTCGGGGTTGGTTTTGTTTGGTTTGTTTTGTTTTTTAAAGGAAGAATGTCTCTCAATGAGTAATGCTCAAAAGTGTAGCATAAACAAGGATTTTTGAAAATTCAAGTTTCACCTCCCTTGCAGAGTTAAATTTTACCTATTAGTCAAGTGGTTCTCTTTGGTATAAAGATCCATTTGCAGTTTGTAAACAATGTCATTTATTATTAAAGGCTTTCATCACCATAGACGAAGTACTGAAGTTAAAATGTTGCAAGTTTTGCCTATAATTTAGTCAAATACATCACTTGAATTAGAAAAAGAATTATGGAGATCAGAATTTCAGCCTTTTTGAAGACTGTCAGCTGGAAGCCATGGCAGGTTCATGGCTTAAGTAGCTGAACCTAAAGAAATTAGGTTTTTGTTAAAGCAAATGCTGGCACTAGCAAGCAGGAACCATAACTGCCATTGCATCTGGAGTTCTTAGTGATGGAAACATTTCAGAAGAGAGAACTTAATTGATAAAGCATTTTTCCTCTACATTTCCAGGCAGGCCACTGAGTAAAATTGTTGTTGATTTCAAAGAAGGATACTATATAGGACTGGGCACTAGAGGGTCATGAGACAGATGAGAATACACAATTAGGTAAATTTACTGTGCATGTACTTTGAGTGGCGCTGTGCTATGGGAAACATATATACAACATAGTTGCATATATGCAACATATATTAAACATATATGCAACATAGTTGTTTGCAGAATCCACAGCTTGCTGGCAGTCAGGCCCACCAAAACTACCTATTTTCCTGTACTAAATTTACCTGGAAAAGAGCGTTTCAGTGCCAAACCTCACAAAACACAAGAAGCTCCAAGAAGAGCCATCCTATGGTGCTGTGGTTGTTTTGGTGTAAATTTCAGGTAATATGCTCGTGAGATTTGGGCATAAGCAGAGTAATAGTTTTTAAACTGCAGTTCACGGCTGGTAGAAGTACTCTTAAAAACTAAGTAAGAAAATAATTGGCTTATCTGCAAAGCTCTTTGTTCACTGACTTCCACATAACAACTTCTTTTCTTGAAAGAAATTATAGCAAATGAATGTTAGATGCTATTTTTATTTTGCAAATGAAGCATAATTATTTAGAACATTTGCTAAAAGAGTAGTTTCCAACCTATGAAAAATATAATGCAGTATCGACATAATATCTGCAGATATTCTCTCATTCTGAATAGTACTGCCTCTATGTATATTAAGAATAACATTAAGCAGAGACATAAATGTCTTACAATTGCATTTCTGGGAAGTAGAAAGACTCAGAGGCCTATCAAAAACGAGAAAGAACTTCAAAAACCATCTCGTAACTCCTGTGAGACTTTTGAGTATAGGATGTTATTTTGAGACTCCATTACCTTGCTCCATATCAATTTTATAGTCCACTTGCCAAAATAGTACTAGTTTAGTTTTGATATACATTTTCATGTATTTCTTTGGAAATTATCACCGCTTTTTTTTCTAAATTGGGGAGAATGTCAAATCATGCATCTTTTGTTTCATATGTTCAACCTCTGCCTGAGTTCACTGCTTATATTTACAGTCTATTTCAGAGTGTACACTGTTGCTTCAGCATTTTATTTAGCAAAATAGAAATAGAGGAACTAATAAAGGCATCAAATGTGAAGTATAGCCAGAAGGTTTCGACAGAAATAACAGCAGGGCTACTTCATCCTTACAGCATTTGAGTCAGTGATATTGCAACTGACAAGCTTTCTGCTTTGAACATTTAACTCTGTAATTTAAAGTACAATTCAATAAAACATAAACAGGAAGAATGTCCAATTCAGTCACACACATTAATTCAAAAGTTTAAGATGGTATAAAAGTGGTGTACTTGATCATTTTTTTAATGTGAGTTTATTATATGCATACCATTACACCCACATAAAAATTGTGGTACTCAGGCAATAATATATTTTGAATATGTCTGAAAATTAACTAATAATTCATAATACAATTGTTTCTTGGGAGTACATGATTAGTAGAATTTTAAATTCATGGCAGCTTCCTAAATTGTACTGAAATTCTGAAAAAGATCAAAGCATAAGAGTAAAATTCCAAAGTAATTCAGAAATAGTAGAAAAATATACTTAGTTGAGGAATCTTTGACTAGTGTATTGTGCTATTCAGTTTCATACATTAGATTAAAACATTATAGTAGGAAATATTAAGTTAGATAAAACAGAGTAGTAAGAATGTAAGAGGTCAAAATTTCTGAGTGGCTTTTTGAATGAAGTCATGAACAATGACATTCCCATTTTATCTCTGTTTCTCTTCAGAATACATTTTGTCACATTAGCTTCTGACTAGTTACACATATGGTGAATAATTATTATTCTCAAACAACATCATTGTCCCCACTTCCTTGTAGAAGACAATATTATTATTACATGTGCTTTCACTTATCGACTCTGACAATGTAGAATCTGATGCTATAAAAACAAAATGCCTGGACAGTCTTGAAAGGTTTGTCTGCAGCATATTATGAATAAAGAAAGAGATATTTTTGACTGGAAATAACAAGGCAACAACTTCATGGCAATCATGAAGAAAGAAAACGGGGTAATATTTCTACCCTGCTACACTTTGTGGTGTCTCCGGTGAGATATAATGACCCTGTCTATTACTATATTATTAAAAAAATCAGAATAACTGGATTTATTCCAAGTTGAAGCTCGTATACGATAAAAGTAAAATCCAGATTGCATAGGGGCTGTTTAGAGAAGATGCAACTGACCTATCAGAAAAACAAACTTCACTACTGGTGGAGATGTCCTGGCTGTCTGGCTGTGTGGCCCCTATGTAACAGAGTATCTGGACAGTGCAGGTGCCTGAGATAAAGTGGATTTGCCACTAGGTACACCTACTCTGTGTCAGCTGCTCTGTGGGTGTTCGTTATTAAATTTCGTTGCCTTTGTGGTAGGGAAAGTAAGCATGGTCATGTTCATATAGATCCTAAAACGAGTACTCAGAAATACATGGGTAACTTTTAAACCAATCTTGCTTTAAAATATTAAATGAAAATGGTTGAAACTGTTTACCTGAGAGAGGAGAGGCATGAGAAGAGACACTATGCAAATGTACAATGCAATACGTACTCTGGAGCACACAGATCCACCTTTCTTGAGTATGAGAAGGCATTTAATAACACCAAAAAGGTAGAAAATTAAAAAGAATGATCCATTTAAAAAAAAAATCTTTCACACGAGATATATAAAAACTGTGAAACTCCATATCACAGAGGCTCTTGGAGGACAAGAAAGTAATAGGATTAAAAAAGGATTAGACATTTATATGCATATCTCTAAGAGTCAGGGGTATAATTAAAGATACCAAGCATTTTGGAAGGGCTATTAAGCCTTGCATTCAAGCCTTATAATAGCCTCTATTAATGAAGTATTTCTGCATGGACTTTCACAGGCAGAGGTAGGCTGGCTCTGTTTGTGCTCTGATGACATGAAACAGCTTCCTCCTTTTCAGCCCAGTTAAAGCATCATGGGAAACTGAGCAGAACTGTCAGCTTGGAAAAAATGGTAGCACTTAGAAATCTGACACTTTGGACCACCTGAGAATAGTTCTAAGACTCTGGGTCTGAACCGCTGTTGTAACAGGGATGTTCCTGAGTGCTACTGTTCCCCTTCCCATTTTTACCTTTTCACAGACGTCATTCCCATGACATTTGGCTTCAACATTTGTGCAAGGTGCAAAAGCAGAGCTATCCCACAATTTAAGAAAACATGCAGCAGGCAAGTTCTGGAACTTCTTTTGTATTCTATTTGTTTTTCTCTATGGACTTTAGAAAATTTATTAATGTCCCTTTTGTATGCTGATGCATACAGTCAAACAACTACTATGGTAAACATTACATCTTCAAAAGTTGGCTTAAATTTCTCAAAAATCAAATTAATATTTGGTTGCTTACAAAATTTATTCTCAGAGTGCTTTTCCAGTGCTACTGTATAGACAGTAAGAGCTTTTTCTCTCTCCAAAATGTTACAGCTACTTGCCTTACAGAAAAGAGGAAATATATTCACACAGACACGAAAATAAGTAACGTACAGCTTGTTTTCTAGGTTTGATACCCTTTCCAGTTGACTGTTGCAACAGTACAAAGAGGATGGACACTATTTTATTTCTTTATAGGTGGTGGGGACTGATTATTATTTCTTGCTTTGCACCATCTGCATCTCATCACTGGTATTCAATGCAGGCAATGGCTGACCTGGGACAAGGTTGAACCATATTTTCTCCTGCAATGCTATTATAGGTGTGAAGGAAGAAGATTGGAACTTATTGTAATATCTGTTTTGTACTTGTTGGCTGAAGATACTGGACAAGACTTACAAAACTGGTGGTTCTGTTGTGGACTTAGGAGCCAAAGCTATAGGATTAATTTTCAAAAGCTAGAAGAGTGTTTCACCATACTCTTTCCCATGCCCAATTCTCTATATCACCTCGAATACAGTTCTTGATAATATTTTTAAAAACAATTCCAAAACTTGGGATCTTTTCTACCCTGGTCACTTCTATGAATATTGTAGGGTCATAGAATTGTTAAGGTTGGAAAAGATCTTAAAGATCTTCAAGGCTCCTGTCTCAGTTGCTTTGCAGGATGACACAACCACCTGTGCACTGCATACTGCCAGTAGTGCGTGATCAACTCCTCATTTAAGTTAACTTCAACACACTTAAGCAAACAAATATAATGGATATTAACCTGACCTTAGGTCTACTGCATTATACTAACAGCACATGGCATTGTGCTATTATATGATCACACTGTCACTTTCATAATAGTTTTGTATTGCAGAATTAGATAATTCCATTCCATCATCAAAGATATAATACATGGTTGATGATAAAAGCAATACTGAGGAATTACACCATAACTGTGCATTGAGACTGATGAAGATTTTAGTATGGATGTCTTAATATACAAAGGATATAATGAAACGTAAGTGCTTCTTCACTGAAAACTTTTTTTTAGATAAACAGGAAGCCATACTAGTGAATTAATGTGATATGTGTAATTTTTGTCAGTTTACACTGCATTCAGATCAAGCTTCCACCTTTAACCTGTCATGGTTAGGATAGTCCAATGATTAAAATACTGAAGTATTCCTTGGATTCAGTTCCTGGAACTGCTACAACCTTTGTTATTAAAATGAGGCAAATATTTTAGCTCCTCAGAGTTTAATTTTTCCATGTCGAAGGCAAGAGTAGAAAACTTTCTTACTTCACAATGATGACTACATGAGTATACATATATAAGTGACTGTGTATCATCTGAATACCACAACTGGGTGGAGATTTATTTACTCAAATCTGCAATAGCAATGGCAAAAGCCAAAATGGGAAAATAAGCAAGATCTGAATACCTCAATGCAGAAATATCCCAGAAAAAGTTTAGAGATGTTTTCACAGAGAATGATAACAGAAGAAGACAAGGGACTTTCTCCCAGTAACCATGCTAGTATTTAAATGCAATTTAGGAGAAGGCTAGAATTGCATTTGTACAAAGCTGGGTAATGTTGACCTGCCATGGATCTTCCATGTCACCTGGATGATATCAATCATCAGAGCTGCGAAAGATGACACCCTTCATGAACATTAACTGTTTTGTGTGGGCTTTTTTTTCCCAATGCATCGGCAGATTTGGCACAGTTGCTCAGGCAGGACCTCGGGTGTGGATGTGATTAGATGCTGGAGGTGGAAAAAGAAGAAAACATCGAGCCTAACACTACTCCCGAAAAAGAATGCTGTTTGGAAGCAAACATGGACCTTTATGGACACTTTTAGAATGTGTTTTGGGTTTAGTGTTGTGTTTTCCTTATTTAATGCATAATTGCCCTTATTTTGTACTCTAGTTTTCTAGCATATTCCTTTATTCCTTGTGGCCCTGGACCCTGTCCTTCTATTTGTTGATTTTTGATGCAGTGCAGCACTTTTCCCTATATGATTTTGCCATCCCATTAATTTGCATGCTCCTCTTTTGTTACATCTCTTTTCCTAGTTAGTTCTCTACTCATCCTATGTAAGGCAGGAGCCACGTTTGAGTTCAGTTCAGTTCGGTTCAAGTCATCAGTTCAGTATAATAAAGTTCCTTGACCATTTCGCATCTGAACCCTTGGAGTGTGAAGTCTCTCATTTTCTGAGTGAACTGTGGCAATTAGACACTTTGCTTGCAGTCAAAATCTACTGGAGAAGCATGCTCACAGTGAATGTCCTCAGCTTTCTCCCAGTTGCTAGACCAGACCTACTCATATTCATGGCTAGTAATTAAGACACATTAAAACTATTTGATGCTTTAATCTATCAGCCTTTGTTGAATGTGACAAAAGTATAGGAAATGATGGTTTAATTTCAATTTTACAGGGGCCTCTGAAGCTTGGTAAAGACAAAGCGGTGTCTAGAAGTCATGGAAAAGATTGGTACCACTTATATAAACATCCCATGTGGAAATAAATAACTTTCCCATCTGGAAATAGATAACTTTAACAGTTTTCACTGTGCATTGACCACATAACAAAGCTTTATGACAAAGCTCATACCATAATTCCCATCTATCTGGTTTTTTCATATGCATATGTAACTATCACAGTTGCCTACGCAGGTAAGCTGCTTACAGAGCAGTAAATACTGTGTAAAATAACTGTGGCTGAGGGAGGAATGGTTGACAACAAGCAGGTAATAAGCCCTTCATGCCAATTACCTCATGTAGGGATCTAAGCTTCACTTCCTCAATGTATATTGCCTCTGCCAAAATTAACAGGAGCTTCTTGAATATAATGATAGGCAATCCTTTGGTGTCTTGTGAGGGGGATCCAATTTACAAGTGGAAAAGGACAGAAAAAACAGAAAATCCTCTGTTTGCTTTAGAAATCCCTTTTCTGCCTTTCAGAATACTCATTTCTTTCTCACAGGTTGATGTTTTGCTTCCTACTGATGCTGAATGCTGGTAAGACTTTTCTTGGTGCAGCCTCTGGAACTCAACTGCTGACCACACCCGTGGATTTTCTTTACATTAAATTATAGCAAACTGCCTGATTAATACACACCTCTGGCTAAATATTACCTCAGTAATGCCAATATAAATCCAAATAATATCCCTTATGTTGGCAAATCTGGCACAGGATTTGCAGAGGGATTTCAGGGTGACAACATTGCAGTAAGCCAAATTAGTTATTTCAACACCACATTTAAAAATAAGCTTGCTTTCTGTTAATACTTATGTTCTGTTGCCCTCTATAGCATAAGTAACAGAAAGGTTCCTATAGCTGCTTTTAATAAACATTCAATACAGCATGTATTGTATACTGTACAAGAACTTAAGTCTGTCATCAGGCAAAACTATTATATGAAATTACTGCATAATAATTAAAAAATATTTTCCTGATAATTTACATTTATTTATTTATTCTCATATTAAATACAAACAAGAATTATTGCAGTTGTTTGGTCCTAAAACATTGTGCAGGCCAGTAGTAGGAAAGGCTGCAAGAGTCTGGTGTTTTAATGGGACTGGCAGATGTATATTCCTCTGACTGTCAGCGATAGAGGTGCTGCAGACCAAAGGTCCAGTAAAATCTATGCTAGATGTGAATGGGTTCTATTTAAGCAAAGACACCATTTTTCAAATGTGAAAGGATTCAATATGTCCTGATTTTGCACTGATCAAAACTTTCCTGCCTTCTGTCAGAGTAAGACAGGGGATCTGAACAAAAAATCCCACATAAAAGTAAATCTAGCAGAGAGAATACATAAAATAAATGGCTGTCAGTTGAGTACAGTCCTCCAAAATGGATTAAGAGATTGGGTCACCCAATGCCTCAGGAATCTGAATGGCATTTTCAATGCCTTTTCAAATCTGAAATACATGGTGTTCACTGTCAGTAAATGTCCTGATGGAGGCTTCTTAAAAAATCGGAAATCTAACTGATCGTTCCCTCTGGAAAAGTACAGAAAAGTCACAGAAACAGTTAAAAAAATAATAATAGAAGAATAAGTTATTTACAAATCAATCTTTCACCAAAGGCCAAATCTCCATCTGCTGATGTGGAGTGGCAGTTCTTTAAACCTTAGGCTACCATGTTGCTGTATTCCCAAGCTTTAAATAAGCAGCCTTTACACTGAAATCCAAATCTGAAGTGCTTGCTCTGCAAAGAATTTTGTATTACACATCTAGGGCACAATATACACTAAAGACTCTATATGGTTCACCTCAACTTCCCATATAACCTTGTATTTTTTAATCTTTGCTTAGTGAGAACAGAAAGATCACTTGCAAAGATTACAGGGAAAAAAAAGACAGAATCTAGAAAATGTAATTTTTGTGCTTTAGGAGAAAACAGGGGGTGGTTAAATCTGATTGTTTATCTCCAATTTTATACCAGCTTTGCCATAGGCTTGTCCACAGATCTTGCCATTGGGATGAGCCAAAGAGCCTCCAGTTATACAAGCATATGTCCCAGTAAAAAGTCCCAGGGGTTCCCCTTGTAAATAATGTCTCAGCCCCTGTAAATGGGACTAAACAGCAAAAATGGCTGATATAAACTGTGTCAGGTAAGACGTTAAACAGAGACATGGAGAATAGGATAGGGAGTTTACCATACAGACAGCTGTTATCTTTTTCCAACTTAGCTCTAATGCTCTCTCAATCTCAGAAAACCCTGTCAATGTACAAATTATTTTGAATAGACATGTACAGTTTAATGCAGTTTGTTCTTTGCATTCAGTAGCAAATATTTTTGGTAACTAATAGATTGTTCATGCAAAGGTCACTTCCAGCCCTGCAACTATCAAGTATAAAGATAACAGAACTTTATTTTTCAATCGTTGGAAAATATCCAAATAAATCACCTTTTATCATTAGAAGAACAAGTTATCATCTATTTAAAAGGTAATTGCACACTTTATGTTGTTTCTCATCTTAACTTCAAGTAGTTTTACCCAGCCTACAGCTCTGCTATGATGAGACCACAAAGTTGACAAGAGAAGGGATGGTTATTGTTCTGCTGCCACTGCGCCCAATGCTGCTGAGCTGCCATGCATAAGAGCAGCTTCAAGGCTGATTGTGCAATAATAGAAAATAAATAAGTGAAGTCAAGACCGGATATCACCATCCTGCATTTAACTCTTGTTTCTAGTTAGGGAAGCCATCACATAGGCTCAGTTCTTGTACAGTACAGTATTGTACAAGCTGGTAAAAGGAGTTTTGAGGGTGTGATGCATGTGGGTATGTGACTATCAGAAAGTCAGAATGCTCTTGATTTCACCCCAGGTAATTTCTCCTAGTGCTGCAGAAGTTATCCTGCACCTGGCAGGATATTACCAACCCGAGTTGGTAATATTCTCCATACCTGGTAACATTGCACAAAAAATGAAGGACTAACTAAAAAAAAAGTCAGGGAAGGGGCTTTATACTCTTCAACACTCCCTGTCAATGAGCTTCAAATTAGTTTAAAAAGCAGAGGCACAAGAAATAAGATCAAAACCAGTGACAGGCTGCAACCGACTGGAATCCAGAGAGGCTCGAGAGTGGGAATAAGATAGCTGTAAACCACCTTTGCTGCTTTCTTAACTTAGTGCTGGTCTTGTTCCGGTTTAAACTGAAGAATCCTGATGGCTGCTCTGAGTGATAGGGGCTGCCAGCATTCTCAGGAAGTTTTCTTCTTTCTGCTGTTTGCGAAGCAAAAATCACGCAAGGAAAGTACCTCCTGTCAATCATGGTCTAGGATTGCTTTGATGTTGGCATTTACTGGAACTTACTATGCTGTTTTAATATTTCACAGTTAACTTGTGACAAAGGCAATAACAATTAAAGCAAATAAACTGGTTTGCTTTAGGTGTACTTTATCAATCCCAGGCTTTCCACACATCTCAAAGATTTTAACACCAAACTGTCAAAGACATGATTAAAAAAAGGTGGCTAATAAAAGTCTTTATGGTGATGAATTTGATCCTAGCACTCTGTTTCTGCTCAGCAAAAATGCGAAGCAATTAATTCTTAGCCATGACTTATCCACTGGCAATTAAAACAGAGTGTGACTCAAGAAATTTTGAAAATTAAAAAAATGCAATGTTTAGTCGTGTGCCACCACACTGTGCTATTTTTGATTCAATAAAAATAGAAACTGTATAAGTGAAACTTATGAAGAAGGGAAAGAATAACAGACATGAAATTTAAGGTTAGTTAGCACACTGGTGGTCAGTCAGGTGACTTTTGTGTTGTTTTTTTCAGACAACACAGAGTCTGCCCACTCATTCCCCTGCAACACATAGATTGCTAATTTGATCACCAATGACGCATGCAGAGGAAATAGAGCTTTCACTTTGCTGGTGAAATCCCATGCCTCTTTTCAGCAAAGAAATTAGTCCATTATCCAGTTTCAGGATTATTCTCTAATTCAGAAAATCATTTAAGCAAACAGAAGGGTCATAAAACCTTTGTGGTTTCAGACATGTTCAAGAGGCAGTGATTTTGGTGTGGTTTATGAATGTGGTTCTGGGTGTTCCAAGATCAAGGATGTTCTCAGGAGTATGCCAAGTCCCAGATGTCATTGATTTGATGCTGCAGTTTGAGTATCAAGGTCCCAGCATATCCTCCAGCCAGCAATTAGTCCTGGCTTCTAGACTTCCAACAGTGAGTTGCGGTGTCTGACTGTTGGCATGAAAACTGAATTTAGAATTTACCTTTGATGCTACTCGTAATTCCCCGATCTGAAATTTTGGGTGGTTTTTTTTCTTTCCCCCCCTTTTTTTTTCAAAATTCCTAGATCTGGATTTGCTTAAATCACAGGAACTGTTGGTTTTAAATTATTTCACAATTAGGATTATCTGGGAAGGCAAGGTGGTGTGGGAATTATTTCCTTATTTGTGTTGTTGTTTTCTTTTAGAGATGAAAAAAAGCACACTTAATTCATCCTCACCAAACCCTTGTGAAAGGCTCTAAGATAGTCTTCTGGAACTTCTGTTCATGCTTCTTAAGGAAATAATTATGCTTTACACTTATATAGCACCCTATATGTGAAGAAGTCAAAAAAGACAAAGAAAAGCAGATTCCCGAGATTTTGACAGATGAAACCAGAGGAATTCTCATGGGATTCTGAGAGTTACTGAGCAAGGATAGAAAATAAAAAGAGTGAGAAGATATTTTTTCAGGTTCTGCTTCTTAGTGAAAATAGAAGTTTTCTGGGGGACTTCTCTGAAACTTGTCACAAAACTGCAATCTAGCTATCCTAGGCTAATGACAGTCACCAATGAAACTTGATTTTCTTTCAACTGTCAGGCTAAAGAAATAGCTAAAAGCAAGACTGGAAAGAGATTATTTTTTATTTTCAGATTTTTGGGTTACTATTTCCTCATGATAAGAATTTTGCAGGAGGTATTCTATTGATGCTATAACAGAATTCGCAAGGGCAACAAATCTGTCATGATTATGATAGTATCAGACAAATCTATGAGGTCGCAGAAAGAAATAATACTAATTTTTAGGATTCCCACCTAGATAGCAAGGAAAGTCAACTTCTTGGAGGTTCTGTCTCTGTTTTGATCCCATTACAAATGCAATGTCCCATGGCTGGGCTTCGTGAATAAAGATTTGGGAAGGGCTCTACCCACGTTTGTTACAAGTGCACTGGTGGCGAAAAAGGCCAATACGAGATAGACACGTCCATTTGCAAAAGGCACAACAGAAAGACTCCTTAGGAGGTATATTCTGCAAGACATGATTCTTTCTGCGTTGTCTTTTCTCCTCAAGAGTGATCCTGTGTTTATTCTCAAAGGAAGCAGCAGTGTTATAGATGGTGTGTCTCCAGACCTCCCAATTGGAGGCAAGAGTAGACCAGTTATGTTGATCAATATGACCAAGGCTGAGACGATGTTCCAGGGAGTCCTTGTATCTCCTCTTTGGGGCTCCTCTTTTGTGGCAGCCAGTGGCAAGTTCACCATAAAACAGGATCTTAGGGAGGCGGTGGTCCTTCATCCTGGAGACGTGCCCTGCTCAACACAGCTGTGTTCTCAGCAACATGGCCTCAATGCTTGTGACTGCTGCTTGTTCTAGAACAGATGTATTGGTCACATAATCTGACCAGTGGATGTTTAGGATTGTACAAAGACAGCGTTGATGGAAGTGTTCTAGGAGTCGCAGGTGGTAGCGGTAAATGACCCATGATTCTGACCCATATAAAAGAGCAGACAGCACAATGGCTCTTGAAACACTGATCTTTGTACTTTTCTTCAGGTGTTTATTTCGCCAAACTCTTTTATGAAGCTTTCCGAAGGCACTATATACCTTTGCTAACCTGTTGTCTATCTCTCCGTCAATCTTACTGTCCGAGGAGATGAGGCTATCTAGGTAATTAAACTGATGAACTGATTTGAGCTCTGATTGGCCAATGGTGATATGGGGATGATGGAAGACTTCCTGAGGTGCAGGTTGATAGAAAACTTCTGTCTTCTTTAAGCTGACTTCCAGCCCAAAAAGCTCAGCAGCCTCAGCAAAGCAGGATGTTAAACGCTGCAGAGCTGCTTCTGTGTGGGCGACGAGGGCATCGTTGTCAGCATAGAGCAGCTCCCAGAGAAGATGGTTTAAGGTCTTGGTGTGGACCTTCAGTTGCCTTAGGTTGAATATGCTTCCATCAGTACAATATCAAATATAGATACCATCTTCATCATCAAGGTCTTCTGTGGCCCTTTGGAGCATCATGCTGAAAAAGACTGTGAATAGAGTTGGTGCAAGAACGCAGCCTTGTTTCACACCATTAGTTATTAGAAAGGGCTCAGAAAGTGCATCACCATGTCTGACTTGGCCGTGCTGATCCTCATGGAGTGAGATGATCATTTTAAGGAACTTGGGGGGACATCCTAAACGTTCCAAAATCTGCCATAGACTTTTTCTGCTCACAGTATTGAAAGCCTTGGTGAGGTCAACAAAGGTTACATAGAGACCTTTGTTCTGTACCCTACACTTCTCTTCCAGTTGTCTGAGAACAAATACTATGTCTGTGGTACTCCTGTTGACTCTTAAACCTCATTGGCTTTCAGGTAGAATTCCTTCTGCTATAGCGGGTATTAGTCTGTTCAAGAGTATTCTTGCCAGGATTTCACCAGCAATGGAGAGCAGAGTTATACCATGGTAATTTGAACAGTCTGATTTAGCTCCTTTCTTCTTATACAAGGTGATGATGACTGCATCACGAAGGTCTGATGGTAGTTTGCCTAGTTCCCAACAGCTCACCACAAACTCGTGAAATTTAGCATGGAGTGCTTGGCCCCCATGCTTCCAGACTTCAGGTGGAATTCCATCAACCCCAGCTGCCTTGCCAGTTTTCACCTTTGGGAGAAACCCTTAAGGGTTTCTCCCAAAGTGGGGGCAATATCCAATTCATATTTCACCGGTTGAGGTATAATGTACTGAATTGCTGGGTCTTGGACTACACGGTTGGTATTGAAAAGAGTCTGAAAGTGTTCAGACCATCGATTCAGAATGGAGATTTTATCTGTCAGAAGTGTTTGACCATCTGCACTGAGTAGAGGGCTCTGGACCTGGTATGTAGGCCCGTGTGCTGTTTTCAAGGCCTCATGGAATCCTCTGTGATCACCCGTATCTGCACATAATTGAGTTTATTCAGCTAGATTGATCCACCACTTGTTCTGGATGTCACGGAGTTTCTGTTGGAGCTTGCTGCATGCAAGATGAAAGGCTGCTTTTCTTACATCACAAGATGGCTGAGCAAGGTGTGCTTGGTGAGCGATTCTCTTCTTCCTCAAGAATTCCTGGATCTCTTGATTGTTTTCATCAAACCAGTCCTTGTTCTTCTTGAAGGAGAACCCTAAGGATTCTTCAGAGGACTGCAGTGTCTACATTGATGTAAAATAGCATAAGCAAATGTTTTTCCTTTCCTAAAATTTCTGAGTATTATTTCAGAACCCAGTTCATACCTTGGCTTTTACAATAATATTTCAAACAGTAGGCACTGGAAAATTTTTACTGTGTTATTTCAAAACATTTCAGAGTTTACATATTCTAAGAAGGGTTCTTAAGCTCAGTAATTGTGATCACAAGTATAATAAATTTAATTTCCTTACCTAATCATCACTTAAAAATTTATCATTTCTAGAACTATTTATTTTAACATGACTCATTTTTAACAACTTTCACAGTTCGGAAAAGTTCGATAGATAAGTACAATGAGCAATTTAAAGCTGAACATTATTCTAAACCACCTGGTTGCAAAATAATATTTAAACACAAATGTGTACTTATTTTAAAAATATTGTCCTACAGTCACATTTAGTATCCTTTAACAGTTAAATTAACACCTTAGGTTTCATTTATGAGACAATTTTTAAATATTGAAGTCAAAAGAAACATACGCTATTTCAGCTACTCTACAGCTTGCTGTATACAATACAAATCATACAGTTCCTTAAAAACATCAAACACGCTGCACCTGTAAAATACAAAATACATACTGCTTGATTCTTCCAGTATTAGCAGTGCTCTGGCTGATGTGAAATCAGACTCTACATTTGGGTTCAGAACCTTGCAAAAATAAGAAATTTTGTGTTTGGGACATCTGCATCGACAGCCAGTGTCACTGAGGAGGACTTTGATCTGTCCTGTGTACCCAAGGTGACCTGAGGGCACTCTAGTACACCACTTATGGGGAGCTCTGAAGAAGCAATCTCTGATGTGCTTTGGTGAGTTACCCTGTTTTTTATTTGTTTGTGCACAAAAATGTGTGAGACCTGAGTGGGAACCCCCAGGGCATTGCCTTGTCAAGCATGTGCACCTTCATTCTACAACATTGGAACAAAGTAGCGATGCAGTACCTCCAGTGAGAGGTAAGGTATGTATGGCCAGTCTTCGCGAACGAAGATTTGGGAAAGGTCTTTACCCTTCGAGCCTGCGCAGTGGATTTTTTTAGGTGAGACACAGTGTGCGCTGAGCTGAGCCCACCCTTTAATCCTGAGGTTCATCTGCCGGGGAAGAGGTAAGGTATGCCCTCCTCAAAAGGCTTTAAATGCACACCATTCCTTTGCTGTCTTTTTTCATTCTTGCCATTTTAGCAAACTGTCCATCTTAATTCCTTTTTTCTTTCCTGATACCAAACTCAACCACCAATAACAACAGATTATCAGTCAGTCAAGGGAATTGGCTTTCAGTGCTGCTGAAGTGCCTTAACCTCCTTCTCACCTATTTCTGCTGGGCTTTTGTGGCCTCTGGAGGTGTGAGCTGTCATGGGACGGAAAGGCTGACATGATCCTAGGTTTTCCCAACAGCCTGTTGGAGAGCATCAAGCAAGTTTTCACACATGCTACATCACGTTGATCAGTGTAAGAAATAGATGGTCATTTACCCCTGCATCACTGTCACCTTTTCCAGTTTCTTTGCTCCTGGGTTATTACCCTTTGATGGGCTCAGATTCTCAGCCTGCTTGCATGCATGTCTTTGATTCTTTCCATTTTTAACCTCATTGCAAGGAGCCTACAAACCTGTTCCTAGAGTTGTGAAGAAGATCATCTCTGTTGACACACAGGTCACCACCACATGATCACAAAATGCAGATCTTAGCATGCCTGTTGTGTTGCTCCATATATAAATGAACTAAAGTTTTGAGAACTGCCATTGCAAAATGGCTTTTGTTGGTTTCTGACCTTTATCTTAATGCGAATGATGTCCTGTCAAGTATGGAAAGCCAGATGAAATTCAGAGGTACCTGAGTACCTGGGAGTCCAAATAGCAACAGCAGCAGAAGGAACATCAGAACCAGTATTAGTAATTAACAATAGCACACCAAAACTTGTCACTTTTTCCCCATTTTTTTTCATATTCCTTGGTGCACTGTAAGTACACAAGTTTGTTTACCAAGGCGTCAGCAGCAGCACAGTGTTTTTGCCTGGCTGTGATTTGGTTGTGAAGAAGCGGGGACAAATTACAGCTCTGACATCATCAGATCCCTGAGTCACAGGAGTTGAGGACAACTTTCTGACACAGGCAGGTTTGAGAGAGGGACAAATGTGGTGAGCAAATACTGAGGCAATAGCATGCTGGACGCTCCGACTTAGGTGTGATCAAACAAATACACATGTTCTTTTTCTATGCAGGAGAGGTTCAAATGTGGCCAATGTATGCAACATTGAGCTTCAAAAGAGTAATGAGATGTTTTAAGGGCAGGCAGTGACTCTTTTCTGTGTGCAGGTACCTTGGTTCTGAGTACAAACACTTCACCTCCATGACTGCCTGGCATATGCTTCCTGAGCTTTATTAATTCACAGGAATTGGTATAATACTGCTAGATCTCTGCACATTTTACTGTCATTTCTGCATATCTCTTTCACCTCTCCAAACCTGGCATATCAAAACCTGGTGTTTCAGAACAGGAAGTGTTATGTCGTCATTATTTCATCAGCACTTCAGCATCATTCCTGGAACCTGTTTCATAAGGCTTGGTGTTCCTGGAATTAATATTTGCAATGCAGAAGTTACATAAAGGATTTAGATGTGCAATCAATAGCAGAAAATGCAGAATACCTTCAGATACATACATCTCAAAGGAATCAGAAAAATAATTTTCCAACATCATCCAGCAAATGTTTGGCTAGTGTCTTATTGGGGTCTTAAATCTGCATGAACTGAGCTCTCCTTAGTAGTGACATTGACTTCAAAAGGACCAAAATCACTGTCTCTCATCCCATCCTCCAGAACAAAGGACAATCTTGTGTCTATAGTTTGGCTCCTACAGTTAGTAAATCGATGTTAAATTTTTTGAAACTTACATTGATTTTATAAAGCTAAAACCTATCCAATAAAACTAGTGGAAACTCAAAATCACACAGAGGTATTATCTTCCTCAGTTACAGATGAGTGTGTAGGCCATGTTTAAAAGAATGTTGTTTTTCCTCTCATCACAGACACAAGAGGCAGCAGGAACATCCTGCAACAGCTGAAGCCTTTTCACCCTGCATTTACATACATGAGAGACCTTTGAAACAAATAGTGCCTACCAGCAAAGGCCAACTAAAATAAGGCATTTCCCAGGCTTTGGACCAAAGAGAAGAAAAATATACTAAATCCTCTTTAAAAGTCTATCCGGAAATGAAATGAAACAAACTTTTATGTGAATAAATATCTACTGGACCCAAAGAAAGGTTCTGTGAATAGAAGAAAAACAGTAGATCAGTTAAAAATTGGTGAAAGAGAAAGAAAGAAAGAAAGAAAGAAAGAAAGACAGAAAGAAAGAAAGACAGAAAGAAAGAAAGAAAAGAAAGAAAGAAAAAGAGAGAAGAAAAGAAAGAAAGAAGGAAAGAAAGAAAGAAAGAAAGGAAGGAAGGAAGGAAGGAAGGAAGGAAGGAAGGAAGGAAGGAAGGAAGGAAGGAAGGAAGGAAGGAAGCAAATAATGCTAAAATGTCTTTCAAAACCCAGCTGAGTCCCTGACAAAGAGAACAAAATTAGTTAAAAGGGATAATATGATAAAAATACAATTATGGTACCCCAAGGTTATCTGTTTATCAGATTTCTGTTGTAAACTTCCCATGTGTTCTTCTCCTTATATCTCGACAGATCCTTCCCAATGTCTTAAATGATTTCTCTGAACTAAAAAGTGACCTTCTTGTATTTTTCTATGGGCCAGTATTTCCTCATATTTCTACCATAACTTTTTAGTGCAACAGTCTGCCGTTAGAACAGAGAGAGATACAGAAGTTACTTTTCCTTTGGAAATGTATTGGTTCCTTTCTCATTTTTAGAACTTTTTTTAACACAAAATTTCTATGATTTCAGGTCAGCAACAGTGAGCTTTTGAATGGCAAATTCAACAGCCAGACCTGTAAAAATGATGCATTTGCAAGGAAATGTCTATATTGTTATTTGAAGTGTATATATATGTAATAATTTTATTAAGAATAATAATATATAATAATAATATGAATTATTAAGTATTGTGACATGTACGTATCTGCATGTTTGTTAATTCCTAGATGCTATCACGCCATTTGCAGGCTGGCTTTATCCACATTGGAAAAACAGTCAGGAGTTACAAGGAGGTTGATGGTTCCAGCCCTATCTGCCTGGTGGTTTGTACAGATGATGATGTGAACACACCCTGCCAGAGAATCAAATGTTTTGTTTTTCTTCTCCTTGGGGTGACCATTGCCTCCAGCTGGTTCTGTACAGAATGAGTCATTAATTAAACCCGGATTCTTTGCAGGTGGCCTGTTGCAGGGCTGTGGTTTATTCTTGCTTATTCTGCTCCCATGAACAACATTTTGGGGGATTTCAGGCAATGTTATTTTTGTGATTTCACATTTTCTTCACTTTTCTTTCTGCTGCAAGTATTCCTCTAAGAGACAGAAAGTGAAAGGCGCAGTTAAGAAAAACACAGCCACCTCCAAAATGCTAAAACTGCAATAAACCCATCATCTCTAACAACAGCAGCATGAAAAGATAAAAACCAGCCTGCCAAGAATGTAGTAACCACCCATTCACTTTTAAATGCTCTCCACACTTCAATGCACAGACCTAATTACTTTTCTGCATTCCCAAATCCACTTTGCAGCGCTGCAATCAGAAACCTGGTGTTAAAATATTTTACACTCTAAGGATCAAGACTAATTATGGGCCTAAGCCTCACCTTTTGGTTTCCTTACAAACTAGCCTCCCCCCTCCCCCATCCACTGCACCCCCTTCCCTTCTTTGGGGATGCTTTACAGCACACTCCGCTAGACGAAAGGCTGTCCAGTCTCAGCCGGGGGTGAAGTAAAGACAGAATAAAACAAAAAGCTACTCAGTCCAATTCAGTAAGCTTCAATGGACCTGGTATATTTAATGTGAGCCCAGGGTTTGCCTACAGAATTGTGATAGAATGCAATATTCTCAACAAAAAAAGATGTGTTTAAAGTCAGGCAAGGCCCCATAAGGCTGTTGTTGGTGTTTAAGCAGTACACTGAGGTATTTAGCTCTGAGGGTTTCTAAACATTCCAGCTGAGAATAAAACAACAGCTTTACAGTAGCTTCTTAAAGGTTTGGGGGGCTGGGAATGTTCCCTCCCTGTTGCATTGAAAAGTCAATAAACAGTAGGAAAGATCATGTCATAACAAAGATGAAGTCACCTATTACAGGGTATAGTGACGGCTAATGGTTCTATCAGGAGGACTAATCCCATACATTAAATGATGTAATTGTTATAATAATATTATGGTTATTATAACGCCCAGGCATAGGGCATTTTTCATTTTGTGCAGCGTGAAGCTGCTCCTGACCATCCACCCTTTCTATGACTGGTGCTTGATAAAATATGAAAATATTAGGTAATTACTATTTAGTTAAATATTAGCAACATGGCAGGTGGCAGCCAGCAATCCAAGCACATTTTCTGTTACACATATCTTATTTTTCATGGCATTTACCAAACTTCTTTAGGCCATTTTGTCTGGAGCTACAGTCCTAAAAAGATTTCATTCATGATAAACCATTATCTGCAAAAGTTGGCACAAGTGTTTTTCTCTGTGAAACACTTTTAGTTCCACTTATTAATGTAGAGTATGAAATAAGAGTAATAACAACAACATCAATACCACCACTTTTTGCTTATTGCAACATAGGTGGTGAGCCACTTTTAAGGACCTTAATGAGAAAAAAACTCAAAGAAAATATTTAGTTCTCTGATGTCTCACTCTCTTACCTTTACATGCTTTGGGATAGGCTCAGATTATTGCAAATCACACAGTTTTGCGCACATAAAGGTTTTAAATCCCGGTCCATTTTAGGAAAATCAAAATTAAGTAGTCACCCTCAGCTGGTGATACAAGGGAAAGGGTTAAAACAACAAGATGGTGTGAGAAGCGATAGTTCACATGAAGGTTTAAGAAAAATAATAAGGGAATTAGCAGAGAGCATGCACTTTGGCTTACAACTATCAATTAACTCTCCTTGTTAGATAGGTGGTTTATTCCACTCAGTAGCATCAAATATAAGAAAAAAAGGTGACCAAACCAATAATTATCTTCATGGAATTCAAAGGCTTGAAAGTCACAATTCCTAAGAAATAAAAACAGAGTTCTTTTCATAGTATATGTTTCATCTAAAGATTGCAATAAGAACCAGGCCCTAGCTCTGACCCTTTACGCTTCAAGGTGAAAAAGTAGGTTAAAGAAAGTAATGGCAATAATCACAGGGCTTTTCTACATAAAACAGTCTCTGAGTTGAGGTCAAAGATCAAACACTCAGGGCACTACCTGCGTCACACAAAGATCTTTTCCACAATAGAAATGAAGAGCAAGGCTGGCAGAAAAGAGCAAGAAGACTAATCAATTCTAAAATTATTAGGAAAAGAAAGAGACAAAAGGAAAAAAAGTGGACTCTGAAAAGTCTGGGTGAAAATAAAAAGAAGTGTGACCATTCTCTCCTGAATTTTTTGAAAAAATAAGTCTGAGGATTTCTTGCACTTTGCAGAGAGGTTCTAACAGGAATGAATGTTAAATATTTCCATTTCATCTTCATCCCCACCTACCAGCTATATTCTCTTGCACCATCTGAAATGGTCTTTACATTCTTTTTCTGTACTAGTTTGGGCCCTTTTACAGAGAACTGAAGATGTCTATGCTCTAAGGATTGCATTCTTATTTTTTTGATTGTTGTTAAACCTCTGGATGATTTTTACACCGTAGCAAGTAATATCCCTATTCTGAGCTTGTTATGGGAACAGATTTCACATTAAGAACCACTAAGTGAAACACACTTCTCCTGCCCTCCATCGCTTCTACTGTTTGAGAGTTCAAAGATAGATCCCCACAATTGCATGCAAGAGCTCTCTGGACTTGCTGCATATCTTGAGGGCATTTAGTCAGGAATTTAATAATAAAGATACTCCTTATTTTTCAATGGAGAAGTTTAAGGCATGAATTCAGTTGCCCAATTTAAAGAATTTTTTGTTTTACAATGAGTTTAATGTCTTACAGGCTACATTTTAACATGTGGACACTGCTCTGTTGACTTTACCAGGTAAGGCTTTCTTCCCTTCTCAAGGCTGGGTAGACATAAAGATTTTGCTGAAATCAGAACAAACTGCTCAGCAGTGAGCAGGATCCAGTGCCAGCAAAGCAGAGGGAACTGCTGCATGTATGCACACACAAAGAGGTTACTTGCGCAGCTCATTTTTTTCCTTTGGTCTTCCTCGAGTTACAGTTGTCTAGGTATCTACTCATTGCCCCTGACAAAACCTTTCTTATAGTTGAAACAAAATAGAGATGTTTATCTGCTCTACAAGTTGGTTGAGGGATCCCCACCCCATCTTGAAGTTCTGGTGTGAGATATAAAGCTGATATGTAAAGAAATCCAGAATAGCATGCAGATATAGATACAGATATAGATACAGAGACCTGGCCATGAGCATGACACTGGGTGTTCTTGCTGAAAAGGTTAAAAAGGTTAAAGTAAAAATTGGTCATTATGTTTCTGTCATCAGAGTGGATAGCTATTTTATGGGACACTTTAAAAGACATATATAACTAATGCTTCCTATTCTTTAAAAGAAACAAAATAATAAGTGCATACTGTATGATTCTCCCTTTTTTTCTTTCTTTTTTTTTTTCTTTCAATGACAAAAGCCTTCGCTCATTCTCTCATTCTTTGCTGCTACCATGGAGTAGTCAAAAACTCCTTGGATGTCTGAACATTTTATGTCATATAATCTAATAATTCACTATAGCATCAGGTCACAGAAGGCTGATTCATCTATCTGACACATTCAGCTATATATTAGATACACGCTAACCCTGATGCCCATACTGTACAGAGCACATTCTGTATAAACTGAAGGAAAATATGACTTGACTTTATTTTTTCTAATGGATCAGAGAGGTCGCAGGGGTGGAAGGCAGAAACATAGGTGCACTGTTCATCTAATGTTCATCTAAGTGCTGAACTGCCTCCCCAAGATTTTAAGATAGACCAAGAGGATCTGAGACATGAAAATGTGTTCGTTTATTTGGTAGCCTTGGAAAATTGCTGTCTGAATTTTCTTCACATACAGGTCTTAGAGCATCCCCTAATGAATGTCATCACAGATATATTCCTGATTTTTAAATTGCCTTTAATGTGTTTAAGTCAAATATTTGCATTCGTTGTCAGATATCATAATTCACTTCCTTGTGATATAACTTCAATTAGCAATTATTGTCTGATGACTCCTTAGAAAAAAAAAGAGGCCTTAATAGTCACCATGTTAGAAGGTACAATAATGGCTACGTTGGCCTATTGTTTGAGATCTTGCCCAACTAGCAGAAGGTCACTGAGCCTCATCCTACTGATGTGATCTGACTGAGCATGAAGTTAAAATTATAGTCACACAATGACTGTGATGTTTTAGGTTGCAATATTTGCAATTAGCCACAATGTGACCTTCATGTTTCATCCCTTAAAAGCGGAGTTACATTATTGATTATTATTCCTAGCATTGCTGTAGTTTATTAGTTTTGTCAGATTTATTTTATATTCAGTTATTTGTCACATGAGGATTATGTGGCAAGTCATGGAGTATGTGACACACATTTTTTATTACAGCAGATGTTCCTAAAATAGATGTAAGCATCTCTGCAAAAAGCAGCCTCTCTGTGCCAAATTCCAGCTTGTGCTAGTGTGAGAATCCAGTAGAATGAGAGAAAGAGTATAAAGAATCTTTATCCATTGCTACTGCAATGACAGTTTCTGGTTTTTGAAAATGCACTACAGATTGCAGTGAGTTGCAAAGAGAAGAAGGATGGTGGAGGGCAAATCTTGGGTTTGCCCCTCTCTCTGCATTGCTATACTCCAGACCACAACTGGTGTCACTTATTAGTGCAATGTAATCTCTTCCTGACTATAACACAGGAATGGTTTGTTTAAAGTCAAAAATATATCCTATAAAATACTGTAGTCTAGTATACAAAAACTTCAACAACTGACCACATTTTTCCCCAAACTTACAATTTTGGGATGTGTCAAAAGTAACCAACACTGTGAGCTCATCTCCTCCTACCCTGTTATTTCACCCTGTTATTCTACTGCAACCTGCAAGGTTAGGCAAATCTTTCAAAATTGTTGTTTATTTTCCCATTGTATTGAAGATGTACCTGTAATCAGCACATACTATTTATTTTTTCTCTAAACTTAAATGAGAGATTAAAGTAAGTTTTTCCTAAAAAAGAACCTTGAGAAACTTCAGTAACCACTTTTCCCAAAATTAATAATTCACTTTAAACTGTTTTAGTATTTGAATTCAACAGACATCAGTTTTTCTAATATCAGCCCCTGCCCCTCAAGCTTCACCAATGATTTTTTACATGTCACACTATCAGGTACTTTGTTGAAGCCTAGTTAGTTGTGATTTGTCTCATTTCTTTAGTCCAAACGTGTCAGTTATCTTTTCCAAAAGATCTGTCTGTTATGATCTTCCTTTGGTTAGGACTCAGGCCTGTTTTTATATGGTATATGATGAATCATGGTAACTGGCCTCTAAAATCTGTTCTGATGTTTATGTCAGAATAAAAACAGGTTATTATAAGGTTACTTGATGAAGTAGAACTTTAGGACTGAGCAGGGATAACCTAGTTTGTTAGTAGGACTGCTACAACTAGTAGAATTGATAGAACTAGTAGACTAGTAGGCTTTGCTATGATAGTTTCTGATTAGAGAGGTGGAAAATCTAATTTGAACTTCAAGGGAAGTTTTAGAGAATAAGTTAAACTCATGACCCTGAGCTTATAATTTATTTGTCCCCCATGTCCTGTACGTGTGAGCAGAAACACAAACTTTTCTAATTTTACATTCAGGTATGCTCTCCTGTTTTTCAAAGCATGTACTGGGTTTCTGGCTAGTTTTCAACATTTTCTGGGAACTGCTGCTTTTTCTCTCATTGATGTGAAAGTACTGTGAAAGATTTTTAGGACACTTTTAGCCACAGAACAGTTGGGAAATTCAGACCAACCCTGTAATTTCCAGACGCTGTCTAGAAATAAGGAGCATCCCAAATCAAGCCACCCACTGTCACTAACTCAAGTGGGGTACAGAAAAGTCAGAGAACTATGCACAGTATACCAAAAGCAGGTTTAAACTCCCACACATCACCCACATTTAAGCTTTTATAAGAGTCAAGCTGATGATGGACAAGTTTTGATTTCATGGAGATCCAGTCAGGCATAGCAGGATGCAAAGGGAATGCAAGTGATTTTAAAATATGAAGTAAGAGGGGGAAACAGAGCAGGACACTATACTGGATAAGTGTAGAATGAAGTATTTTACCAAGACTTGGGGAATGGGTCAGGAGAGTTTTGTGTAATCAATTACTTCAGTAGAACATCTGTGAGTTTTAACAATTTTAAAATAGGCAAATTAGAGCTGGATAAGAAACAACAACCCATGTATATGCACAGTAGACTCCCTGAGAGCCAACAATAAACATTCTTCAAAAAGAGACTATGCCTACCAGAGATCTCCCAAGTTGCACTTGCAGCATTACTAATCGCAGCAACTGAGGAGGGTATCTTTAAGGTAGAAACTCTGCCAGTGAGGCCCATGAAGCAGTGAGGTAATAGGCCATGTGTTGTGTGATAAACCAGCTCAGGTTGGAAGGCAGCAGTGATACAACCCTCTTTGGCAGCATGGGGAGGCAGAGAGATTACATTTCACCTGCTATCACTTAAGCTTTTATATCACTTTACTTGTGTTTGCCAGGATATACACAAGCCCATGCCAGTTAAGATGAATATGTGTTTTCTTAACTGAATTGTAGCATTTTATAATGAATTTATTAAGGTTTAGTCCAAGTTCTTCAGTTACTTCTAAAGAGTACTGTCCATTTCATTATGCTAACAGCTGAATTATTCATGTTGAGCTGCATTCTCTAGCTCATGATATTTTTCTTTCACCTTTGCAGCAACAAGTTCCAGACAGATGCTCCAGGTACCTGTGCATACCATTCTGCCCTTTTGTTTCCCTTCATCTACCTCTAGGCTCCTTCTTCACTGTGTTTAGTCTGTAGACATGTGAATAAATAGCCTTCCAAGCAGGGATGTGGTTCTTGAACTCTTTTCTGGGGGTGTTTGGCCTTCTCACATTGATGACAACCTCTTCAGGATGCACAGATTTGGTACTGACACACACAAACCATCCCCCTTTCAAATGCCTTTCCACAGCAATCTCTGTGAGGGACACTTTTAAACTACATTCAGACAAATAATGAAATTCACCTTTTTTAAATCTTTGATACTTTTTATATACTTTTTATATATTGGATACTTTTGTATGTTTGGATTCAATGTCAGTTGCAGTTACTTGGCAGATCTGGAAAACCGGGTAAATTACGAACATTGAATTATTTGAATTATAAAAGCACCAAAAAGATGCTTGTAGATAGTTCATGAAGCCAACTGTAATATATTGTTATAATGAAACCTTAAATACAATGGGCTATTGTGTTAAACACAACAGAGAAAGCTTATGGTACGCAATGCTCTATGAAAGGTACAACATCTGGGCCTGATGGCTATTGACTTTGAGAGCTGAGAAGAACTTTCTGCAAAGTGCCATCACTGTGCCACTTAAATTGTTTACAAAAACAATGTTGTCACTTGTTCCAGTGATTTGCTGTAAGGAAAAATAAAACTCTTCCCAAGTCCGTACCATCATTCTAACTCCTTTGGGAATACCATGTAGCCAGATCTTTCCAAAGACGTTTAGGAAACAGCAATATTTCCTGAAGTAGGTCTGCCCATCTAGAGAGAAGAAAAAAAAATCCACCACCACTGTTTTCTAATTTCAAAACACATGGAGTCCTCTATTTTGCTACTATTTTACTGCCTAAGTTAGGCTGCCATGTCAGGCTGCAGCACCAAACAGCCCCACAGAAATACAGGAATCCCATGCTATCATTAGGACATTCAAAGTCAGCCCTGCAATAAACAGGTCTTAAGGGAGCTGACTTGGAAAGATGCCTTCCTTGATCTGCTGCTTGTCAACAGAATGGATCTTGTGAAAGGAGATGAGCGATGTCTTGGCCACAATGACCATGAAGTTATTGCATTTAGAGTCTCTGTTGACAGGACAAAAAGTGCCAGCAAAACTTCAACTCTGGACAAGAGGAGAGCAGACTTCAAGCTTCTCAGGGAATTAGTAAGCAAGGTCTCAAGGGAAAATGTTTTTGCAGGTGCTGGGGTCCATCAGTGATGGTCACTTTTCAAACATCTCCTCCTGAGGGCCTGGGAGCAGGCAGTTCCCAAATGTTGGAAGTCAAGCACAAGAGGCAGAAGGATGACTTGGTTGAACACCAATCTTCTCTTGGTGACAAGGCAAAAAAGGAAGGAGTATGCCCAGTGGAATCAAGGTCAAGTGACATGAGAAGACTTCAGACATACTGCTGCCACTATAGGGAGAAAATCTGTGTGGCCAAAGCTCAACTGAAGCTGAAACTGGCCAGAAATGTTATGACAATAAAAAGAGTAATTTCAAATATATTAATGGCAATAGGCAGTATAGAAATATCATCGGTCTGTTACAGGATGAGAATGGTCACCTCTCAAACAGGGACAGAGATAAGGCAGAGGTCTTTAACAATTTCTTTTCCTCTGTCTTCAACATGGATGATGGACCAAGGAGATTCTAGTGCCCTGAGCTGGAGGACAATGGCTGTGAGATTGATCAACTCCCAGTTGACCCTGAAATTGTATGGGATCTGCTGCTCCAGCTGGATCCCTACAAATCTATGGAGCCTGATGGGATTCATTCCTGAATCCTCAAAGAGCTGGCCGAAGTCATAGCAAAACCTCTCTCAATGATTTTTGAGCAGTCTTGGGAATCTGGAGAGGTCTCAGTTGATTGGAAGCTGGTGAATCTTGTCCCAGTTTTCAAGAAGACCAAGAAGCAGGACCCTGGAAACTGCAGGCCTGTCAATCTCACTTCAGTGCCTGATAAAGTTATGGAGAAGATTATTTGGGGAAGTGTTGAAAAACACCTGAAAGACAACACTCTCATTGTTCACAGACAGCAGGGCTTCACGACCTGATTTCCTTCTATGACAAGGTAATCCACCTAGTTGTCAAGAGAAGTTAGTTGATGTAATCTTTTTGGATTTCAGTAAAGCTTTCAGTACTGTCTCTCACGTGCTCCTTTTGGGTAAAATGTCCAGCACATAGCTGGATAAATACATCACAGTGTGGGTGAGCAATTGGCACATGGGTGGGGCACAGAGGGTTATAGTGAATGGGGTAACATCAGACTGACAACCCGTCACTAGTGGGTTCCACAGGACTCCATCTTAGGCCCTGTGCTCTTCAATGTCTTCATAAATGGCTTGAATGCAGGACTGGAAGGGATACTAAGCAAGACTGCAGACAATGCAAAACTGGGAGGAGCTGTTGACTCCCTCAAAGGCAGGGAGGCCCTGCAGAGAGACCGTGACAAATTAAAGGACTGGACAATCATCAAGGGAAACAAGGGAAAGTGCCAGATTCTGCACCTGGAATGGGGCAACCCTGGATGTATGAACAGACTGGGGAACAAGATGCTGGAAAGCAGCTCTGCGGAAAGGGACCTGAGGGTCCTGGTCAGTGGCCAGTTGAATATGAGTCAGCAGTGCCCTGGCAGCCAGGAGGGCCAACTGTGTCCTGGGGGGCACCAGGCACAGCATTGCCAGCCAAGTGAGGGAGGGAATTACCCTGCTCTGCTCTGCACTGGGGTGGCCTCACCTTGAATATTGTGGCAGTTTGGGGCACCACAATATAAGAAAGTTATTAAGCTGTTAGAGAGTGTCCAAAGGAGGGCAACAAAGATGGTGAAGGGCCTTGAGGGGAAGCCTTATGAAGAGTGGCTGAGATCACTTTGTGTGTTCAGTCTGGAGAAGGGGAAACTGAGGAGAGGCCTCATTGCAGTCCACAGCTTCCTTGTGAGGGGAAGAGAAGGGGCACGCACTGATCTCTTCTCTGGGGTGACCAGTGACAGGACTTGAGGAAAGGCCTGAAGTTGTGTCAGGGGAGGCTTAGGTTGGATCTTATAAGAAGGTTCTTCCCCCAGAGGGTGGTTGGGTGCTGGAACAGGCTCCCCAGGTAAGCAGTCACAGCACCAAGCCTGACAGAGTTCAAGAAGCATTTGGATGATACTCTCAGGCACATGGTGTGACTGTTGGGGATGGTCGTGTGCAGGGCTAAGGGTTGGACTTGATGATCCTTGTGGGTTTCTTTCAACTCAGCATATTCTGTGAGTCTGTTCTCACACAGCTTCCACAAGCTCTGAAAGTTGCAGTCCTAGAAGACCTCTGCCAAAATCTAACCTCTCCTCTGCTGACACCAGACTGCTCAAGAGTCAATGTCTGCGATGAATATTTCTGTGTCATCTGTGTTGATATTGTGCACTCTAAAGGATTCCAAGACACACCTGGGCGGGCTGAAGACACCCTTTACTGACATGGAGTGGGAGCAGCAGCAGCAGCAGCACATCCATACTCTGCAAGTAATCTTCACCCATCCACAGTCACTCAAGAAAGATGTGCTGAATTCCTTGGAAGCTGCTGAAAGATCTGGGTGCTCATGCATGTGGTTGGAATGGGTGGTGGAGTTCTGTGTTCCACATAAATTTTTTTTTTTCTTCGTTTGTTTGTGGTTGTTGTTTTCCTGATTAATCATTCATGTCTCACAGCGGACAGGAGAAAGAGCACTGATCTTTAATGGTATTCAGTTTTTGTCTGATGGTTTGTAAAGAAAAGGATGGCACGAGAGGGGTACCCTTGCTTTGGGACAACGTGTTCCAGCATAGGAGGGCAGCCACATGCATGGAGACCTCAGCAGCCTTTTCAGTTGCAAGCAATTTTTCAGCTGTTTTTTAAGAAGGGAAAATATCACACTCATTGTTTCATAGTCTCCTTTTTTGGGTATTTAAAATAAACCCTCTTACCTGTACAGAGGGGCCATTTGCAGAACAAGCACCCGTCTCATATATTTCACGTGCAACCTTGAGGGCTTCTAGCAAGGTAATTCTCATGCTAGGATGAGCTAATCTAGCACAGGATGCTATGCCTGCTTCATTTTGCTAACAAATCAGCCTCTGCCTGCTGAAGACTGCCTGATCAGACCTATAATACATTCCCCATCAGCAGAAAGACTCATACCATCAGTGGGCCAAAGGTGAATTGCCTGGACTCAAAGTCAGAATGAATTTTTTGCAGTCCTGTTTCACCAGGCGTTCAAACCACTTCATACTGAGGAGAGAACTCCTTTAACTGTCGTCTGTATATATGCTTATAAGGGCAGAGCAGATTCTCCTTGCAAATCTGCTCCAGGTGAATGTATCAAAACTGGTAAGCAAGAGAAAAGTGTTTTGGTCAAACCTTTTGTTCTACAACATTATCACCCAGATGAAGAAGAGGTATGGAAGACCATTCTGCTACTGATGTTCCCCATGTCTATTAGCATTTATGGAGTTAAATGTATGTAGCACATGTTAAAGCACAGAGATATTCAAATTCACACGCAGTCATGGGTTATTTGGGGAGAGCAAGGAGGGGAATTAGGAATTATATCCTTGTATGTGGCTTCTGGTCCAGAAAAACATCAAGATGTTTCCAGCTAATGTCAGTTTTCGTTTGAAGAATTGCTTTGTATTTACAGTTTTCTGAATCCCTAAAGTTAAAGAGTCTAATATTAATTTAAAACCCAATAACAGTTAAAATCCCCAATTATGATTAAAGTCTACAATGAGCAAGTGTTCTAGCTTTGTTTATTGCACACGTAAATAATCATACTTCAATTAACATATTAGTGTCTATGATCTCCTCCCAGATTAAGGTTGCCTTGTTTGGTTTGGCTACTGTAAATGTGACATGAATTACACTCAGGAAAATGTGTCTTACGTGCTGGGTTTGAAGTAAATTATTTTTTTCTAATATACTTACATAACTGCCACAAGGAATTGCACTGCAGATTTAGTAATATTAAGTGTCAATTATAATTCCGTGACAATCACTTTATTGGCTATGCATATTGCTCTGTGAGGACCTACTTCTCAGTATGGAGGCCACCATATCATTAAAAATCACTGATCCTTCACTGATGACATAATTTGACTGGCAGAGAGAGGAATATTGAGGGGTTTCCTTCTACCTGCATGGAATCTGCTGTGTGTGAGAGATGAATTTCCCTTCAAATCAGACACAACATAGCAGACGGGTGGCTGTGATTTTGTATGATTTCTTTTAAGGAGTTTTACTGGAATGGTTTCTGAGCAGCTGATAGGAGTGTGCCTTAGTATGTCAAACATATATACTATGCAACCTGTAAACAATTAAAATATTTTTAGACAGTGTGTTATCAGTGAAATACTTTCAGCTGAACTGTGCCACATGCTTTTTCTCTCCACCTCCTGCTTTATGCATATGCATCCATCCATCCTTTGGTCTGCAAGTCTGACTCTGCAATAGGCTCAGAGTATTAAATTTTTGTGTTAAAAAAGGAAAAAAATGTGTTGACATAAATCCAGTGTTTCAACAGATAAAATAAGTCATATAAATTGTGTAAAATTTAGAGTAAGAGGAGAACTATAATCATACATTCTGAAAATTTTATAAACTGACAATTCAAGTTACGTGTTTTATGCTCATACACATAGTGGTAACTTATAACAAACTGTGATTCACACATAGGGAGTAAAAAAATTGAAGGTATTATATACATAATATATATTTTTCAGATGTATATCTTTATATATACACATTATGTACTTATTCCGAGAAAGAGGAAATAGATTCCAAGACTTTCTTAGCAAATTTAAATCAACATAGCTGCCTTTCCATTTCCAGTATGTAAATGAATTTTTCCCTTTTTTTATTTTTTGCTGCAAGGCACTGCAATGAACAAAGCAAAGTACCTTAAAAGAGTTTCCCTAGTAATTTCACCTTATTTCACACCTATTTAGCAGCTTTTCTTAGCCAACTGGTTTCATTGAAAATGCTGACAATGTTCACATATTAAAATTATCCATATGGCAAGGTGTGCTTTCCCCTTCAGATTCACTCTATTAACTTTAAAAATAGAAAATAGTTCTTTTTCCTTAAGACAATCAACATTCCTCAATATATATTTTTGTCTATCTCCCATTTTTTCCACACTTATTCTCCTTTTTTTTAAAAAAAATCTTTACTGAACAATAAACAACACAAATTATTCGGTCAGTTTCAGTCCAGTGGCATAAATAAGACTCTAGCAGACATGTTAGTTTTGACAAATGCTTTGTGTAAGAGAAACATACCACTGAAGGTTTAATCAGAAGCTCTAAACATTTCAGACTTGCTCAATTTTTTTCTTCAGAAGAAGTACCATTTTTTTTCATATCTTCAAAAGCTTTGCAGGAATGTTCATTTTACCCATGAGAATAGGGAGGCCATTTTTACCCGCTCCAGAAAAGAGGAAGGCATTAATAAAGAACACTTTCTTCAAGAAAAATTCAAGCAGGTTTGGCAAAACTTCTTGCTCTTGAAAGCTCATCTCAGAGGGAGCCTTAAATGTTTTAAATGCTTCCTATATGATGAGGTATCAGGACTTGCATACTGTCCATTTTGAAAGCATAAACAGCAGGTATGAAAACACAGCCTTTTATGGGATAAAAGGTTTTTTAAGATTTTATTAACACAATTTAAAAAAAAAACGCACACCATGAAAGACACCCTCCACCACGAACTATCACCCTTCTGTTTTGCTGTGCTGTTTAAATAAGTCCATTAGATGCTTGGCCAAAATTGCCCTTCATCTCATTTAGAATCATGGTTTTTTATGGCTGGGAAAGTTGAATAAGTAGTTTATCCAGAACCAAACCATGTCTTTAAATATTAAATGGAAAATCCTATTGATCCTGAGGAATTTTTGGCTTTGTTCCTTGCTATTCTGAAATTACTTTTTTAAGAATATCTGCTTTGCTGTTAGGATTGTCTTTTTCATATCACTGCTGTAGAAGCCTCGAGCCTTAAGGAACAGCTGGATTACACCCTCCATGTTCCCAAAATTAGTACCTATACTCTAATAGAATGTTTTTGTTGGGGATTTTATTTCAGTATCATCTAAAATGTCGTTTGAGGTCCTGAAATAAGGCACTGATTCTTGGATGCCCACCTCTTGCATAGCCAAGAAAAATACTATTGAGTCAAATTTATTGGAAACAGCCACCTGAAAAAATGAGGTCATAACAGAAAGGTGGGAAAAGAACGGGACATAAACTATGTTCATCAACACAGTGCAGAGCTTATGTGTGAACACAATACAAATTATGAATAGTTTTCAAGTAAAGAGTAGAACACTAAAAATATATAGACATCCACCAGATTAACACAATTTGAAAAGTAACTGTATATAGACAAAATTACTAACATGTCCTTTTAAAGGAAAGTTGTTTTTGTTATTTTTATGTTCTGGCTGAGATGAAGACACCTGAATAGAGAAGGACCAAATGCAAAATGCCTATGCCAATTTTTGTTATTTTAGGTCATTCTAGGTAGCACCAAATAAAAAGGGAACATGAGTACTGACATCCTAAATCAAAGCTGTGGTTCTCTAAGTCTCATAGATACTTTAGCATAAGAAAAAGATGTGCCACTAGACACAGCGAACAAGTCCATTACCTATTAGTGATTCTTCATGCTTTCTGAGAGTGGTTATTTGTACAAACATTTGAGTCAGAGGCAGTATATTCATCCAACAAACATATTTGGATTATATATATTTGGATTATTAGAAGTCTTGTTTGCCTGTGCCCAGTTGGTTCTTCATGAGTCTTGCGAGATGCTTGGTCTGAGAGGTATTACGCACTGAAGCTCCACAGTATCATCACAGGCTGAGCAAGTGTTTATCTTTATTAGTTCACCTTACTAATATTGCAAAAGAGAAATTAAAAATTAGTACAAAGCTCCCATTATAAACCTACTGTCAGACACAAAAGAAAAAACATGAGCTTCCCCATCTAAGCGAATCTTATTTAATTAAAAAATCTCCCACAAACAAGGAGCAAGTGAAAAATCTAAGGGAGATTCTCTGATGCACTTTGGTTCTCAACAAACACTGCAGTAGGGTTAGAGCACACTCCTCTAACATTAAAGGAGTGTAAAGAGTGTAAGGAAAACAGAGTGACATTCCCTCTCACTTGCTTAGTTGATCATGCAAAGCTTTCCAGTCCACGACTTTCTCTGTGAACCGTTTTGACCAGATCCTTGTCCTTTCCTAGTCCTGCAAAATTCACTACTGGAGCAAAGTGCTGCATGAGTGTTTAAACGTGGATGCAGCTGAGTGAAGAGTCAGAAGCCTGGATGATGCAGTCTCCACTTTGCAAAACATCCTTTGTACAAAACCATGTTTAAATTCCAAGAATGCGAGCAACAGTGCACATCTCCAGCCGAGCGCTGCTCATTCATATAAATGCAATTTCCCCTCAGCTAAAGGGTCAGTGTAGTGAGGGAAATACCAAGAGCTGGAAATAATAAGATTTGTAACCTGAACATTTTGGAACATTTTTTGCATTTGGACCTCACAGGAAGGCAGGGAGACATTTATCCTTCTCAGAGTGCTGCAACTTGGTCTTAAGTGTAAAGGATTAAGAGCAGGACTTTTTTTTTTTCATGTTAGCGATGGATATAAGAATAACGTAGAAGATTATTGAAGTAGTTGATTGGTCTCATACAAAAAACTAAAAAGGGCCAAGTACTAAATGTAAAATAAGAGCCAAAGATTTTGGACATGACCTTCAGACTTTTTAATAATGTTTAATTGCATTTTAATTAATGGTGATGTCAGAGGTCATGGGGATCTAAGTTCACAAACAACAGATGTGAAGAGGCTACAAATTATGTGAAAGGGGTCAATCCTGATTTATTTACTATATTATGTGTAGAATTTTACACATATGTATGGATTGGTAAACACAAGGTGTTTGAGATGAAGACAACACCACCCAAATCAGACTGAAAGCTTAATGAAGTGACATTTTCTTTGTTTTTTTCCTTTCCCCCCTCCTTTGTCCTTTTCAAATTCTTCGGAAATCTCTTCCCAGTAAATGAGTTCATGAAAATCTAACAATTGTCAACATTAGGGCAGGCCAGGACATAGAAAGACATGTAGTGTAGCTTCTGTGACACAGGTATCAAACTATCTACAAGGTTAAAGCAAGTTCAAGCAAGGTCACACCTTTCTCCTGAAAAGGCTTTAAAAAAAATCTGTCCCAAACCATGCTACCACAAACCACCATGAAATCCACATCAACCCATTGTGTGTAACAAAAACATCAGTTCACAGTCTAAGATTCTTTGTAGCTTTGATGAAACCTGAAACTAAACCCACAAAACCAACTGCTGAGTTGACATGACAGTGTGAGAAGAGCCAGAAGATCACTATCATGTTTTAGTTCTGCTTTTCAGAAATTTGTTCAAGATATAGAATTTCTTCTGATTGTTGAATCGCTACTTAAGGTCAGAAAATAGATTTTTTTTTTTTTTTGCTAGGGTCTAGTCTATGAAGTGAGAAATTCAGGAATTGTTCAGAGCAGTGCAATATGTGAAAAATATTATTTGAATATTTTTCTGCAGTAGCTCATTTTCTGGGATGGCTTAAATCTTAATTCTTTTTTTCTAGGCAGCCTTCTCTTTTATTTTCTATAACTGAGGACAAAGTTCATCACAGACACTAGAACGGTGGTTTTGCATCCTAATACCGATTTTGTTCTTGCTTCACCTTCTGTTGATATGTTAGCAGGCACAAACCATGACAGTTTCTTCACATTGGCAAGAAAACCATTTCTGTTTTCTGTTTTCTTTGAAAATCCCACATTTGCTGCATTTTTCAGTGTCTTCTCAATTACAGCATCTCTCACCCCAGTAGGTCCTAAAACACTGATGTACAAATGACTGCATTTCTCATGATGGCAGCATGGGTTTTTAACTCACTCTCATAAAAACCTTGAAAAGACAACTTTGTTCTTTAGCTAATGTTTTTAATTGGGCACACACTGGTTGCTAGGGTAGGACTAATTGTGAACAACTGAGCTTTTATTTATTTGCTACATTTTTTCCCTCAAAGAGAATCTGAACTCTGCTATGAGAAAATTCATATAAAGACTTGGTACATACCTTGAGTTTGTAAAAGCCTAAGAATCCTTTGTGAGATCCTGGATCCAAATCTCACTGAATTATTGATATGGGTCGGAAGCACCTCACCGTGAGTGTGTGTGTGCATGTGGGGAAGGGCTGGGCCTGGACCAGCAGGAATATGGCAAAACCTGCACACAAGGCCTGTGCTTGGGGCACAGGGCAGAGCTGGAGGGCAAGGCCTGCTGCCCACACAGAGCACAGGCAGAGCTGCAGGCCCTGCTGCCAGACTGTCAGTCAAGGCAAACCGGCCCGGCAGCCCGCCCACAGCACACCCCTGCAGCCTGTGACTGCTACAGCACAACTCCCTCTGGCCTGGAAAGCACTGCCGAGATATCCTGCCTGGGAGGGAAAACTGAGCTCCATAAATACACGAGACTCCATGTGAGCTCTCTCTCGCTCTTCTCTCTCCTCTCTCCTGTGACTTGAACGATGTGAACCATCAGACCTTGTATGGTAACCATTTTCCTTTCCTCTCTACTTCTTTCTTCTCCTTTACTCTTTTAATCTGTTTTCTTCTTTTACTCTTTTCCTTCTCCTGCGGGTAACTTAAAACCAATGAATTGTATTTTACTAAAGCTAGTATATTGATTTTTTTGTAGTGGGTATTTTCTGTGGAATGGATCTTTGTGCTGAGTGTTTTATTGAAATATTTTTTCTTGGTTGTATTTTACTCCTGTAAAACCTTTTGCCAAAATATCTTATTTTTCTCAGTAAATTAAAAGAATTTCTCTTAGAGTGTGTTACTCTTTCTCCAAATGTTAATTAGAGGTTATAATAAACCAAAAGCCTTTTAGAAAGTCTTAAATAAAATGTAACCACACTGGGAAGCTTATAAGCTTAAATCTGAAATGTAACATCCTTAAAGTGATGTTCAACAGTGTCTCATTCAATTTGCGTGAGTTGCGTACATCAGAAACCAGCATGTTTGTATGATAACTGGACAAATAAGAACTTTTATTCCATTCCAAGTGCATGTAAAAAGAAGGGTGGAAAAAAAAGACAAATGTACTATAATAGTCAAGTTCTATGAAAGGGAAGGACAATCTGAAAATGTTGACTATCCTGAAATTAGCCTTTACTTATTGAGGAGAGTTGTTTCTCAAAGCTTCTATATTCACCTAAGTGCCACAGGGAAGCTCTGTAGGACAGAAGTTCTAAACCAGCAAGAGGAGCCCAGCATGAGACCCCAATGTTTAAGCTGTTATCAGCAAATAAGATATTCAAGTACCCCATTCAGTTGTATTTCAAATATGTATTCTCTGTAGACTCCTGTTAGTAGACTAGAGTCATCCAGGAGGAATCAGTGAACCACAAACATGCTGGTATCAGTAATAGTGTTGGGTATGAAGAAGTGACCAAGGATAGGAAAAAGAGGGAGTTTTTGGTAAGTTTGGTGATCAAGACAACTCATTATCATTAATCAACAGTGTACACAGAGAAAATAACTGTAAGACAAGGAGGACCTCTGTGTTGCCTTTTGGAGATTGACAGTGATAATTTTAGCATAAGCCATTTACAAAGCAGCTGGAGATTCCCAATCTACATGTTAGTAGTCCTTCACTGAAAGATGGCCTCCCCTAGAGTACATATATGGGTGAATGCTGTTGATTTGCTTTAGCATGGAGTTAGTGTTGTCAGCTCAAACTCCTCGAAAACGTTAGTTAACTTGGGGGCTGCTGTAGAGAATCAGGATCAATTCATCTATCCTAAACTTCTCGCTAACATACAGGGAACTGCTTCTAGTTCCCAGCCAACAACCACCTAAGTGGGTTGATACCTGTAGCTACACAAATATTTGTCCATGCCTTGGCTCTCACTGCATATAAACCATGAAACATTTCACTCCATATATCCAGTAGCAATAGTCTTAACTACAATGTGTTTTGCAAAGAGTGCTTAGAAGATCCAGTTATGAATAATAGCTAGTCATAACAAAATAACACCACTTTCTAAATAAAGTACTAAAGCATTAATATACATTTTGTAAACTTGCTCGTATTAGGGACATCCTCTGGACCAGAGCAGATGATCCTGGGCCAGGAATATAGGCTGTAAAAGGACAGAAGTCCTGGGATGGAAAACTCTCTAGGAAAAAGCTGTAGCTCCTTCCTTGAATTCCACCTCCAAAGAGAAGGTGGCATGGATTTGTGGGGCAAGCTTCAGAAGCCCTTACCAGCAGGCTAGAAATCCTACTAAATTTTTCAGAAACAAAACTAATTTATTTCAAGAACGAGCTTATTATTGAACATACTGGTGAATCAAGTCTGTTGTGAGTGTCCAGTACATCTGTTTGCTAATTTTAGGTTGTAACTCAGGGCCAAAGAATGGTGTAACGTAAAGTTACATGTAAACACCAAAAGGAATTATTTCTGTCTGCATGCCATAGACATACATACCTTGGTCTGAAACAATGGGTAAAATTTCCCATTTTTCTCAAATGATATTTCCCAGTGTATCCCATGTGTATCCATTCCTAAAAGTCAACATCCAACAATTACATAAAATGGACATCTCCCTTTAAAACCTCTTGGTCCAAATAAAGACTATTTCAACAACTATATGCATTTATGTACATTTATCAAAGTAATTAAAATTGCTTGGGATTAACAGAACAAAATACTTAAGCTTTCAGGAGAACTAAGCTGGTAATTTATATATATTTTCCTAAACAAAATATTTATGTTAAGCCATTTCCCTAAAGGTATTTTTGGATATGTTCCCTGTATTTGAATAGTCATTCACTTTGCATTGGGTGTGATATGCTTTTTTCTGATGAAACTTGGGAGTTTTCTTTTGAAAAATGATGTGTCTTATAGATAGCATGAACTAAGCAATTTTAGCTACGGCAGAGCAATAAAAAACATTCCTACCATGGATTCATTGAAGGTGCAAGGACAAATACTAACCTTGGTAGCTTTATTACAGCACTTACTTAAAGGAAAGGAAAGGAAGAAAGGAAGGAAAGGGATTCATATTTGAATTGTCTCTCTGTCTTCATATGAAGAAGAAAATTTATAAACCTAAGTGGATACAGGTTTAGGAGTTAGATGCTGTCAATGTGTTTAAAAATGTTTTAGAAACAAAATATGAAACTAAATAACAGTTTGCACAAATTCCAGAATCTTCTTGCTCATTTTTAGTAATAAAAAGATATATGTTGTATATGTATATTTAGGTATAGATTCAGTCTGTTTTCATATGTACAATGGGAACATAATTGTCTATATCAAATGTAATACAAAAAATCTTTGCCTGCCCATAGAAATGGCATAAATGCAAATCCTGTTCACTTTAAGCAAACAAGAAACCTGTTGAAACTGATGGGACTGCTCCCAGAAGAAATGCAAAAAGGATTTGGCCTAGGCATATCATTTAGAATGAGCTGAGTCCTGCCTATGCAGGTGCAAAAGGCAAATAGGAACACTCAAATATAGACACCCAGTCTATACTTCACACCTCCTCCATGCGATATGGGAATTATTGTTTACTATTTAGGATTTTTTGGGGATGGGAGGGTGAGAAAAGGATTTAATAAATGTTTTCATGTTGAGCCAGGGAACCTGACCATCCTGTCAGTGAGAGGAAGCTGTAAAGCTCCCATGGGCCCTGCTCACTGGAATTTGTCAAGTGCTAAAAGCCTATGGGCTACGGTTTTAGATTTGTTTTCTTCAGCCCTGACTTCTAGTTGATCCCACTTTTAGAACTGATGCGCGGTATTTAGAATCTGGCACGGAACCAGCGATATCATTAATCCTCTCTGCTAGCTCTAGCAGAGAGCAGTTCCAGGCTAGGAGCTGTCTTCTTGTCAGCACAACTTCTTAAATACCCACAGGATGGAAAAAAGGAAAATAAATGAATTATTCAGGAATAAGTTTGGTAACCAAAGGCTGAGAGATTTTATTAAAACAAGAACAAAGCTCTTGTCATCAATTAAAGCACTTTTGTCTTTATGTAAGTGCTTAACAAAAGAAATGAAGCTATTTCTAGTCCTTCCTAAAATGCATTGGGGATATCATGATGAGTATGCTGAGCATTCAGCCCCAATTGTTGCTCTCTGCGGGTGGACACACTTGTCCCAAGTGGAACTGTCCATTCCCATCTCCACATCTGATTGCAGTACTCATTCATTACTTTAGGCTCTGTTTTGGCACCAGAACAATCACCTACCCCCAAAATTTGGTCCTGCTTTTCCCTTCACCCAAGGCCAATGAACAGAAGCATCATTCTCAAAAAAGAAGCAGAACTATTTTATCATCGAGACACTAATTCTGATATCTTCTCCTGCTCAGAGCTTATTTTCTTAGTGTAAGTTAAGACCATTATGTAAAGTTGGATGTATTTTACATTTTTAGGGGAAAAATCACAATGTGCTGTTTATTTGCTGCATTTTCTATATATATGTGCTTGAGAGTATAAGAAATAATGGGCTAGTTTATCACTATGTGTATGAAATCCACAGACTGCGCTGAGTTATTGGTTTCTGAAGGAAATAATATTATCAGGTCGCCATAATACTTAACAGTATTACATTTTAGTAGATAATTTCTGAAAAGTGCTTACTTTTGAGAAAAAAAAAACAACAACAACCAACCAATCCTGAAAGAAAAAAACCCTGGCAACAGTGCTGACTGAAAAAAATGTTTATGTTTATATCAACCCCCTCATCTAAATTATTAGACACATCACTGCTTAAAATGCAGTCACCTGACAAAACCAGTTCTAATTATTACCCCCTTGGGCTAACATTTTTCAGAGTGACTGGCTAAAGTGCACTCCAGCTCATAATTTTTATCTCTGACAGTGGAAGACATAACCTAGTTTCCTCTAATGCAAAAGTCTCTAATCTAGAGGGCAAGACCCTTTTCCGTATAACACTGAAGGGAGAAAATGCAATTTGAGCACAAGGAAATTGCCCACATAGTTTGATAGTTCTACTGTTCTCATTTTTTTTTACCCTGGATTAAATGTCTTGTTTTACTTTATGCTAAATTATGACCTAGCTTGGACTTGTATATATTGTTCATCATATTCTGGGAATTTTATACTGTAAAAACAAACAGATCTAGAAATACCAACAAACAGATCTAGCTTTCTTTTTAGCCATTAAAATTTCCAAATTACCTCATAGAGGTAAGGATATTTTCTTCTTAATGGATAGTCTGTGCTTCAGCAAGTGGCAGTTGCACACAATAAGCTTTATTCACCTCTGGGTTAATCCAGTTGTGTATCAGTACAATGTGATTGATTTCATACTGGTGTAATGCAGTAGTGAATCAGGCTCCAAGGTTTGAAAACAGAGCACTACATTAACATCTACATTTGTACCCTGACACACTGGAGAGCAGATTTGCAGATGGGCTTCATCCCAACATTGTTTCCTTGCAACACATTTTTCACCACCAAAAATAAAATAAAAAAAAAAGTCCATAACTTTGTGCTCATGAACACCACAGGGAACAAAAGTTAGAAAGTCTCTTGGATAGCGAACTCCCTGAATTATACATGCACCTACTTGAATTATACATGCAATTGAGTAGTTAGATGCTTAACTACTAATATTTGCAATAGAGGGTACCTGTCAAAATCCGGGCCTCGATGTGCAAACTAACTGCTAACAGCTTCTCAGCTGAGATGAGCAGATTTACCAGTGTGCACAGAGGGGGCTGCCTCACTCCAATTAGCAGAACCGGAATGGTACAGGCTTCCCTCCCTCCTGACATCAGGGACATTGCTGCATCTGCCCCTGGCTGAGCCTGACCAGAATGATTCATGGCAATGTTAGGAGAAATGAATTAACTTTTTTTTTTTCTTTCTTTCTTTTTTAATTTTGTTTTTGTTTTTGTGTTTGTTCAGTTCATATAGGCAGTGGCTGAATAATAAATTGCCCTCAATCTGATAAAGGCAAAAATGCTGAAGAGTTTCAAAGAAGTGAGTCAGGAATGCTGGAAGAGATGCTCTTTGTGCTGAGTTTTTATTAACAATTTTATTTCTCCTAGCCTAAGAACCACCTTTTCCTTTGTAGCTTGACAGCAGCTGCTTAACACCTTTTTTTCCAGCTGACAGGGCAGCAGGGTGAGCATGTTTATGGTTAGTATGCATTGCTTTTGTGAGCAGTGGGTGCGCCACTTCCCTCTTGAAAATACATGTCACCTTCACAATGTGAACATCTTCCATCATTTTGAGGAGTACCTAGAAATACCAGTGGCAAAAGTGCAGTCCAAATCAAGGGGAACCAAACCTATCTTCCGTTAAACCCCCATTGCTGCAATGTTTATGTTAGTCCACATTCTTCAAGTTGGACTCTACTTTAATTTTTTTTTTTAATACCAATCACAGAATCAACCAGATTGGAAAAGACCTCCGAGATCATCAAATCCAGTGTTTGGCAGAGTTTTCAGTGAATTACTGTACTTTGTGTTAGTGAGTCAGTGCTGTATGAATGGTCTCCTTTGCCTTTTTTTTAAGGACAGAGAACGAATGAATGTAAGCAGGGGCAAACAGGCGCCCAAGGCCATAATAACCAGAAAGCTTAAATTTGTGAAAATCAGTTGGGTTCAGAGTCTTGGGCAGAGAGAATTTTTTTTTTTACACACTCTTGTCTGTGTATGCACATATGTTTGCAGGATCTAGTCCTGCACTTGCACAGAACATAACAGTATTTTTTAGCATCCATGCTGCAGGCTGAAATTGCAAAAAGAACAACAGCTCTGGAGGGTGACTTTGGTTGCCTGGCTAGGGTTTTGCAG
The DNA here is from genome assembly GCF_009829145.1 of Chiroxiphia lanceolata. Lineage (NCBI taxonomy): Eukaryota > Metazoa > Chordata > Aves > Passeriformes > Pipridae > Chiroxiphia > Chiroxiphia lanceolata. Next base: position 52,117,160 of record NC_045671.1, on the reverse strand, counting down.
GACATGGTATGAGCTCCTGCATGAGATCATAAAATGTAGGATATTTGGTGGGTAGATTCTTGCCTAAATAAGTTTACCCTTTGCAATCAGAAGAGACAGATGAGATGTTGGATACTGAAGTACAAGCCTGGGTTTAGCTGAGCTGTGCAATCACAGTAAAATGGCATGTCCCCAGATATTACACATTATTATAAGATTTCCTTGTATTTGTGTAGTTAGTGAGGCAAGCAGGGAGATATAAAGCAAACTATTTATTTTCTACCATCAAGTATCACACCATTAGCAATTAATCTCTGAATTACCTTGGTTTTTCTTCCTGCCTGTAAGGACTTGAGCTCATAAAACGTCAGGAGAATCCTTAATGGATTTCCAAGAAAACTTCTATTCTGAAACAAGCCTGTCAATAATAAACATATCTTATATAACTGCAGTCAGGCATATCAGTGATCCTTATTCCTGGCCGTGGTGGACCCCTGCAAAGGTCAAAGAGTTGTTGATGTCACCCTGAACCATCAGTCCTCAGGCATCCTGCTCAGACATCTGCTTGTCAGCCTGCCCAGGGGCAGGAGAAGCTCAGCTCCTCTCAGACGCTGTAGAAGACACATGATTAACAGCTTTTAGTCAGTCCTGGTGAGTGAAATTATAGTCAATGCGGAAAGCTTAACACCCATTCACTAAGACATCTGTCTTCCGGTTGCTGGGTTTCATAATGGTCCATTGTTTGATATAGACTAACTGATGGCTTGCCCTTCAATGTGGCAATAAATACTGAAAGATCCCTCATAGCACTGGTGTTTAAATCCAGACTGACAAATGAGCATCTGAGGGAATAATCCTACAACAGCTCTTATGCAGCCAATGTATTGGCAAGAACTTCCAATGGGCAGGTCTCTCGAATAACCTTTGCTGAAACCCAAGCTCTAAGTAGCGAAGGGCTGAAACATGCCCAAACTCCTGGGTAGAGCCACCCAGCTAGGCTCATCAGGTTGACCACCAGCACTGACAGGTCTGAAGAAGAGCTGGAGGAAACCCCAGAGGCCAAGGAGTAATGCAAATTCTGTAATGCAGAACACTGTATGGGACACATCATGGAATGCACATCAAGAGGAAGAGATCCATAATCAGCAAACTTGATGCTTGGGGGGATTTCTGGTGGTTCTTGGAAAGGGCAGTGAACAGCATTTGAACATTTTTGAGGCGAACACCACTCCTTTGCAAAGAGTGCCTACAGGCGTGCAGTTGCATTGTTTTCACCTTCCTATTCCCCTCACTTTGGGCAGTGTCACACACTTCCATGGTGCCACAGACTCTCCTCACTCCACAGTCCCACATGAGACATGTTGCTGGTCTTCCTGAAGACCTGCTATTTGAAGCCTGGTGCTTCTGCAGTGTGAGGTGGTCTCCTTCATGGAGGAGGACAGTTGAACAGTCCAGACCTCAAAGCTCCATGTAAATGGTTTGTTAGAAGCGAAAGATTTTGGTAAATATCCAGTATTTTATAAGACAAAAGTACATTTCTCAGGACAGTGAAAAAAACCTAGTCCTTTTTCCTTTTTGTTTTTGTGAGGGCTGTGTAGACCATAAAGGAAGAAACCTTTATAATCATTTGGGCTACAAGTGGTTTGGCAGAGTAGCTGGGAAGATGAAGTGAACTTAGGTTTTGAACTTAGCCTTAATGATATGCTGTTTAATGACTGCAGAAGGGAGAAGTGTGGAAAGGAGAATCTGCTGAAGTCAGTGGGAGATCTGCAGTTCACTGAAGCCAAGATTTAATCCCAAGTCTGCTGCTGACAACAGTGTCATTGAACATCTAAAAAATATTGTGGTATGATGTCATTGTTTAGTTGGGAACAGAGTATGTCTATGTCTCATTAGTAATTCACTATATCACCTAAACAACTTAATCATCTGAGTTTTTCGTGTGTACTGGCAAAGAGCAGACTCATATATTTGAAAAGGAGGAACAGTCTTATTATATTTGAACACTTACTGGAGGATACAAAATCTCTGTACTTTCCTAGGGAGTTTTTCATTTCAGCTGCACTGTTTCTGAACCATAACCCTGGCTTAGTAATTTTCAGCTTGCTACATAAAGAATTTCACTGTTACAAATTTTCATACTTAAGAGTAGAAAACTGTAAGGAACTGAAAGAGGAAAGCAGTAACAGTTTATAGGCACAGTACTGTAGAATTATCATAATTCTGCAGTAGAGTTACTGATTTGATAGCCCTTCTTTTAACCACTTACCTGCTTTCCTTAAGTACAAATTACATGCATGTAAAAAACAACCCCATGTATGTTTCATTTACCTATTTGCTGTCCACATTCTCCTGAAGGAACTGGAAAGGTTCAGGAAGACAGGGTACAAACAGGTGCATTACATCTGACTCGCTCCAAAAGTAAGCAGAAAAAACAAAGGGAAGGCCTATGCCTACTTAAGAAGAGTATGATATAAACTTTTACTGACCTACATAATCGTTATTTAGGAGTGCAATGTAAACGGATTTCGAAGGGTAAAGACCCTTCCCAAATCTTCGTTCGCGAAGACTGGCCATACATACGTAAACGGATTTATAACAACACACTTGCTCACTTGCATACAGACCACATGAAACGCTTCAGAGTGGTTTCTCAGTGCAATCTTGCGCACTGCAATTTTTTTTGAGCAGTCCAAACATGCCCATTAAACAAACCTGAATAGGATTCAGAAAGTGCAGGGTTCTAACACTTTCCCCCAAGATCAGAGAACCACTGAGCATTCTTGTTCAATTTAAACAAAGTAAATGGCAGTTAGTATGCCCTCCCCTAATAGGCACCCCCACTGAGGACATTGTTTGAGCACCACTACGGACATGTCCCCAGTGCAGCTGGATATGTAAACAAAGACATAATCCGCCTGAAAGAATGCTCAGAGTTTGGCAGAGCTTGCTGTGTTGTTAATGTATTATGCCAAAGCAATAACAAAGACATCATTTTAAAGTTTATTTGCAAGCCCTTATTAATCAAGAAATTTTCCAGTAATCACTTCTGAAGGAAGGATCTTCCACAAAGTCACCATTTGGAGGGGAAGGTTTCCAGATTACTGTTTTTCCTAATCTGTATCCTGTTCCTCAGAGTAAATCACAATTTAGTCCAAGTTCATTTGAGACAGTAAACACACTGCTGTTATTCAATGTAAGGGAGCCTTCTGGGTTTTTGTTTTGAATTCTCTCCATTTCCTGCAAGACCAATCGGGCTTTGGGGTGCAGTTCCTCACTAAGGTGGAGATAGTCAATGTGCTGTACCTTGGCTTATTAGCAATGAATTCAAAACATTAGCAGCTATGAATTCAATATAATCATCCTGAGCATGCACAAGCCAGTATTTCCAAGTTAGGTGCTCCAAGAAAAGAAAGTAGCTTGGCAATTTTTTCAGTTTTATTGGTTGATAGTCTAAATTTTTAAAGTTTTCCTAGAATTTTTGGTACAGTCATAAAAATGGCAGAACAAGTGACAGAAGGAGATGACATTTTGAAAATCAGATTTCCATGAGCCTTCAGTCTGACAAAATCAATGGTCTGAGGTAAAACTGTGCCCAGAGGTAGATACTGGCAAGATTTGTTATAGATATGACTAATTAATAACAAATTCTAAATGTGTTTGCTTTTTTTTAAATAAAGCTCTCATAAATTAAGGAAGAAATTGTTTTAGATGTATTTAATAAGAAAGAAGACCAAAACAGAACAGGGAAAATGATGGCTGGTTATCATTTCATGTCTTCATCATAAGTAATATTCACACTGAAGAAGACATATTTTTTTAATAGTCAATGTTAGAGGAATTATTTTTGTGGGCTTTTTTTTAAAAAAAATTTTATTTCTTTTTCTTTTACAGTTGGACCATATGTTCAGTATATTTTGGTGGCTCCAAATGGAATGATGTGTACATTGTGTATGCATGTGGAATTACGTATTCATTGTGCTGTGTGCAGCTCCACTTAAAAATCACTGTTAGACTTATTTTTGTGGGTAAATTTTGGCCCTTTGCAATGCTGCTACACTGGACGCTGCTACAGCCATTTCACCAGGATATTGGATCCTTGGATATCCTGGATAAATTGTTACCATGCATGAACAGAATAGATGTATATACACTGAAAAACTCAAAATGCTTCTTGTTGCATGTAGGGCATTGGCTTGTCCCATCCTGTGATGAATTTACCACGTAGATTTGGTTCAGCTGACCATGTCTGGCAGGTTCCATGCCTCTGCATGGCTACAAATGTGCACGTCAGCTGCAACATTTCAGTTTATCATTTTGACACCCACTGAACTCAACACATCTGTGTTTAAGCAGTTTTTCAACTAAAGGGTAACGGAAACCCCATATCTGCCCTCTCAACCTAATCAGAACTATGAAGTGATTAGAAAAAAAAAAAGTGTAATTTGGTCTAGCTTGACCCTGATTCCTTTGGTGGAGCAGTTGAGGTCCTGCTAATAGAGCTGCATATTTACTATTTCACTCTGTTTTCTACAGCTCTATGCTATGGAAAAGATTCCTGCACAAAGTGTCATTCACCTTAAAACCTTTAACACTGCAGTTGCTGACTGTGCTGATATTTTCAGAGGAAAGTTCAAAATTCACTACAGTCCATGCATTCAGACCCATTGAGAACGGGCTCTCAACCTTACAGCCTGTGGTCAGGTGAAATAAAACCAGGGCAAAGCCTTTAATTTCTCAGATGTGATACCTCTGTGTGCAAAGGTGCACATGTAGTCGGGAATGGTGAGCCTCAAGTTGAGTATATAGACAGGCTTTATTTTTATAACTGTGATTTGACTGGCTGCCAGCTGACCTTCTTGGTTGTGGATCACACCCAAAGAGCCAGGTACAAGAATTCTCTTTTGTCTATGGTGTTTTGTCTTAATTTTTGAAATCTATGGATAAAAGATACTGTTAACACTGACCACAAAATATAGATGTCCTTTTGTCACAGCCATTCTGTGGTGACTATGAGAGGTTTATTATAGAATATTTGCTATGAGATCTCCATTATGTGATATTCAACCAAGGAGAAGGCACTGGCTTAACACCAAATAGTAACACGTCTGTCATTTCAGATGCTACTGCTTTTGAGACCAATGTTCAATTATAATAATTTGTTATATTTAAACTTACTTATATTATAATTTTAAACTAAAGAGCTTATTATTTCTCATATCACTGACAAGTTTTTCTCTGTTTTTTCAGTGGTCACGGCTCCCCTTCCACCACATAAAGTCACCTTCATAATGTCACTGAGATACGAACTAGTCAAGCTGGCTGAAATCTACTGATAGCTTGAAACACTGGGCTTTAATGGTATGAAATACCCCAAGTATGTAAACAAACTCCTAATACAATGCTGTAAGTCCAATTTAATTATCTCAGTGCTGAAAATACTTCCATTTTGGTCAAAGAATTGAAAAAAATTGCTCAGCTGACTGTTAAACCTCGTTTTGGATCAACAACTTGAGAGAAGTAGAACCACAAGCGAAGCATAAAGAACAAATATTCTTTCCTTCTGCTTACTGCAGTTATCTGCAAGCATAGGCCTACATCTCTGCAAATTGACCCATCTCTATTTTAGAGTTGGCAAACATGATGTCTCAAAGTTAAATAGGGAAGAAAGAAAAAAGAAGTGAGAAAATGTATGTTTAAGTTGTCTATGTTTTAATGCCTTTGACCTGGAAAACCCAAAACTTAAAAAAAACCCAAGAAGATTTAAAGTAAAAATGTGCCTTTTTTTTTTACCTGAAAAAATACTCAGTGAAGTCTGAATTTATACTTTTCATCACTAAGTAATATAAAGCCAAAGAAAAATGGATATGTACCTGTTCTTTTTTGGTTTTCTTCCTTTTTCCGCCCCCCAAAATTGTATACCAGAAACAAGGATATAAAATTTCTCTTTCTGTTTTCTGTAAAAGCAGTGGAAGGGTCATACATGAGCATTAGAACGATACCAAATTTCTGAAATAACAGATCCCTTTTACTGAAGTTTCCTTTATGTTAGTACCACAGAAGTGAAACAGTTAAATAATTTTGCCTTCTCTTGAAGCAATATATAACCTCTTCATTATTATACATAGCTTTCATGCATATTTGAAGATATAGTGATTTATCCATCTGGTTACTTATATAGTCTTGAGGTATAAACTTATATATTAGGAGTTTTAGTATATTTATGATGCATAGTCAAATGCATTTAAAAAGTAACTTATGCAATATATTAGACAGTCTTGCTCAACATATACACAGAAGCTTATGAACTGACCTAGATTTTCTGTTCTGAACTTCAAAAATAAGTGAAAACATAAGACATTGCCAAAATCCCTAATTTCCTCTACATAGGACTTACGTTGTGAAACATTTTCGTTCTATACGAAGAACTATTTGGGGGGGGGGCACACTACACAAAATTAAAATGTCTATGAAACGATTACGTGCAACAAAGGGAGTAGTACAGGAGAACAATGTAGTTTCTATGTGTGAAAATATGCACCTTAATCAAGGTGCATATTTATTGCCTGAGTTGACCACTTCAACAATTCAACTCTTTCTCTCAAATTCCCTGGAAAAGCCCTGTGTGCGTTTTGAAATCTTCTTGTGTAATGATGTCTGATTGTTAGATAACCTGCATTTCCATAACACATATTTCCACTACTTTAGAAAATTTTATGGTTTTACAGCAGTTAATTAGTTTCAAAACTTTTTAATGTAGCTTGTGCCATACTCTGTATGGTCCTAATCTGAAAAAATCTCTTGAGCACCATTTTACACATAAGTGACATTCCCCAAATCACTAAAGACTTCCAAGTGTGTTAGCACTTACATCTGGACCACATGTAATGCTCAAGGATATCTAGCTTCACAGATGCTTAAAGGTTTAGGTCATGATGAAGCCTCAGGTGGGAGTCGTAACTGAGGTATTTCCTTGTTTGCCTTATGAACACAGAGAAAAAAGAAAGTAATATGGATTACCTAAGTGATAAACTAACTACGTGCAATCCTACCTGTAGAGATAATTTTCTCATGCTAACGATTTATTGATAACAGATCACTTAGATACTGCAGAAGCATTGAGACCTGTCATCCACAGGCTCTTGATGAGATGCATGGAATTTCCTAAAGCAGAAAGATTGAAGGTAAGAATTTGACATATTGCTTAGAAGCAGAGAGCCCATACCCTGCTTTTACAGCAGTGTTGCTCTTTGAAACTAGCAAAATTTCATGATATAGTCTAGAACACAACATGGTCCACAAAAGAAAACAAAATTCAGCCTTAGATTGTATATGTTTTTTAGCTGATGGCATATCTAACAAATTTTGGTAATGGATGTGAGAAAAGAGACATGAGACATTCACATTTAAATTCAAGATATAAAGATACTGAGGCAGCAAAAATGCTGTTATTAAACTCCTGGCATGTCATACTTGCTGACGAAGAAAACCCGCTGAGAAATTCTTACTTACAGTGTATTAAGGGTTCTGTCACCTTTCACTGAAGCCCAGGTTAGGCATCTGTGACTTTCATCTCTGAACAGAAATATCTGTGAGGGCATGGAGTGGTACATTTTGCTATATGCTGAAGAGAAAGTGAAAGAGCAGAAGCAGCAGATCCTGAAAGATCTATATAGTGGTCTGAAGATCCCATTTACAGGAGTCAGTGTGCAGCTCAAAAGCAGCTTCAGGGAAAGTGGTGGTTGGAGCCGTGCTTGGAAAAATCTGTGACAAATCATATATGATCTCTGAAGTAACTTGTGTAAACTACATTTGTTTCATTTTGGAAACTGTTAAAAGCAGTCAATGATTAGTGTAGTCAGGCTGGGACTTTGATGTGCCTTAATTTTGGGTGGAAGGAGCAGTTGAAGAGACCTGGGCACATGGTTCAAGGTCTTTCCTTGAGTCTTTACAACAGGAACAGGAATAAAAAGTAGGTTGTTTTACATGATGTTTTAGCCTTCCTAGAGCCTCCAGCCCATGCCTTTATTCTGCTATCTCAAACATCAAAAGCTAGGACCCTTTCTGATTAATTACATAAAAAAATCACAGTTCAAAGATCACCCTGCCTAGTGAGGTGAGTAAAAGCAAACAGTGAGTAAAAGCAAATCCCTCATTTGGCACACAAAGGTCTTCAAAATCACACATATCCTTTATTCTATCTCTTTATAGACTATAGAACTGTTTTATTTTAAGACTTGCTTGGGAATAACTGGATATACAGGGTCATTGTCTGTTCCAAGGTCCTATTTGGATAAATATATCTTGATCAAAAGGACCAACAAATGAAAAATATACCTATCTTGGTAAAATGATGATTCTTAGAGTCAGAAAATGGATGGTCACATATCAACCCAATACCTTTTTTAAACTACTTTAAAAATTTGTGAAATCAGGAATAAACAATTCAGTCTCTCAATTAATAAGCATGTGAAGTACTGCAACAAGAGGTCTGAAACCATTAAGATAAGTAAGATATGTTGTCAAATCCCCACAAGAAAGAATTTATTGGGAGTCTTATTCCTTCTGAATAAATCTGGCTGACCAATCTTCCTTAAATATAAATAAACAAACAAATACACAAGGAGAACTTCCACCATACCAGCTTCCTACTGGATTATGGCTCAACTCTATCAGAAGCTGTAGCTGGCCTCAAACCACATTTAATTGCACAGGGACATATTTGCCAGTATTTCCAGTAAATAAATACATGCTTTTACTCAGTCTGCACTTTTGGGGAAATTTCTAGAGCTTTCATTTTCACGGTTACCACATGGGGTCAACTAGTTTTGCCAATTTTCTCCTTTCCCCCCTCCCAGCCCAGGGCTCACAGTGACTTAGGCAAGTCTTTTACTGCTTTAAAAGAGCTAAATTGTGACAGAAATTTTAAGCTGCCAAACTAATCTCAAGTAACTTTTCAAATTATGTTTGGAGGAAAGGTCATACCCTAAAACATATGATAAACAAAAGATGCATAAATGTTCACAAATTTTAGGAAACTTGGACTTTGTGTCTCTACGACATACTATTTCTTATTTAGCCACACAAAACTTGACATTCTCCCTAAGCACATAATTTTTTCATAGGCTGGAGAGGAGAGGAGAACAGAAAGGCGTGAAAGTTTAGTACTTTTCTAATTTCTCATGAGATGCTTCCTATTATGGTTGTAGGGTCAGTTTAAATACCTAGGACAGAATGACAGAAAGACAAAATGAAGATAAACAGTAGAGATTCAAAAATAGTAATTAAAAAAGCACATGAACTGTTACTGAGACAGAAGAATTCTTGTGAAAGAATGAGGCAACAGCTTGTGATGAAGGCTGGTAGTTCATCTAATAGAGTCCCTTTGCATTAACTAATCAAAACTCATATCATGGCTGTTGCATTGCTACTGGAATTGGCCCAATTTGGATGGTTAGAAATCTAATTTCCATCAGTAAGATACTCATGACCTGCTTTGCTTCTCTTGCTGTTTCTCTTTTCCTTGAGCTGTGTGAACAGTTTTTCTTCCACTGTACAGCTATGTTTTGGATGGCTCTCCACATAGCAAACACTTTAGTATCAACTCTTATCAGCCTTTTCCTTGCTAAGTGAAGCTAGTAAAACTCTCCTACATCATCTTAGTCTCTTGCATTTTCATAATGCATAATGCATTTTTACTTGCAATAGATCTTTCTTGAATAGTGGGTAACTAAATTCATAAGAGTATTGTATAAAAGCTTCGATGTATTGTTTAACTAGACTAATTATGATGTGGTCATTAATACTTCTTTCAGCACTCTTAAGTTGGGGTTATCATAGGGAGTTTTCTTCACAGCTGCTTCATCTCAAGACCCATTCTGTGATCAACTAGCTCAGCCCTGGTGATGAATAAGTAGCTGCCTTAATGTATTTGTCTCTCAGCACATGACAGTGCATTCCTATTTTTGCCATTCTTACCACTGACTTTATTCTGGTTCTCATAGCAGAGCTTTAAGAGAGACAGTGAAAGCTAGTTGATTTAGGAAGAGAGGAAGAGAAGATAGAGACCAAGACACCTGAAACCTACTGTCTTTTTTTACTTAATTTTCTTTTTTTCCATTTTTTCCTTTCTTCCTTTCTTTCATTTCTTCCTTTTCTTTCTCTTTCTTTCTTTCTTTTTCCCTGTATCCTACTAAGTCATATTTAATGCATTTTGCAAAATTACTACCCCAGTTTACCGTCTGAATATGGTCCATTGCTTTTGCAGCTGGCATTATCCATTCTTCCTCTTTCCTCTAACTTTATACTGTTGTGAGGTCAAAAAATTCCTGCAAACATTTGAGTTAAGCTGGTGCAAGTCTGGCAGTTTTCATCAAACATGGGAGCTCAGCTGCATGCTTTCAGATTGTGCAGACCTGGCAAAGAGATTCTGCAAATCCTAGTTAAGAGACAGAAAAAATCACACACTAAGAAAGCATTAACGCTTCATCCTCTTGAAAGTCTTATAGAGAATGCTTTAGTTTTGGTTCCTCTACATCAACAAAGCACTACTAATTGACAAAAGTGCAGTCTAGAGACTTAGTTGTCTTTAGAAGAGAAATTTTATACTTGTAATCTCATAACTAAAATAGTACACTAACTTTTCTAAATCTAAATATGTGCAAGTTGTAATAAAATTTTTAAAGAGAGAACTAAGGAACAGCTTATTAGTACACAATGAATACCTACAGCAAAAAAGAATGAATAATCCAAAGAAGATATTTATTAATAAAATACTGGTATTTATATGAAAATACAAGCCAAACTAAATTCTAAAATAAAAAGTCTGTTCTGAATCCCCTTTCCCTTTAGGCTACAGTCATGGCATGTGATGGGTTACAGTTTAGAGAAAACAAAGTTGACAGTTTTTAGAGACATACCCAGTTTCTTGCTCCTTGCATGTGCAGTGCTTGGCATGTGAGGACTCTGATGCTGCAATGCTCTTCTGGAAATAGTGGAGGATGACACCCAATTCAATTGGCTGTATTACTCGTGTATGCTATGTGTGCACTAAGGTGAAACGACAGAAAACCAAGCAGATAGGAATAAGGAAAGTTCATAATTTGCACTTTTTATGTTAGAGGTTTCCATGCTGAAGGTATATGGGTGCAAACAAACCTGACATTTTAAGTAAGCATTTTTCTGGCTTTTTAGCCCAGAACAATAGGCCATAGCCTTAACCTTGGATATCTGATACATAAATAATTTGGGAGTTCTTTCCTTCTAAAAGATGCACTAATTTAAATTTCTTCCACAAGCCCATCATTCATGTTTCCCCATCAAAGGGTCTGGTCTTAGAGCTGCTATCTTGTTATATTGCTCAATGAAAAAAATTAAAACTTTTTATAATAAATATCAAGTAGGTAGCAAAATTGTCTTTGACTTTTCTTAAGAGTCATAATATTGACTTCACAAATTAAATAGAGCCATTAATGCACACCCTGGAATAGATTTTCAATACTTGAACAGAATCATCATATAGAGAAATGTTTTATGACACCCAGGATATTTCCTAGTGAAGAGAAGAAAGAATAATATAGAGAGGAAAAAAAAGGAAGCAATTATGTATGAAGAGTTAAACAAATTGTTGGGGTTTTATTTTGTCTAAGTAATCCACAGTACTGTGGTTTGTTTCATTCTTTCCTTCAAACTTTTTTATCTGAAGATATGTATCTGAATTAAAACAAAATTATGAACTCATTTCTACTAAACCCACAATCAGCATCCAGCCTGAACTCCTCCCTTTCTTCTCTGCTAACTCCTCCCTCTCTTCTCTCCTTCCCTATGAAGGTTTTTGTAAGATTTCCACATGAAGTCATAGCTAGGAAGCAAGAGTTTTATGTAAGCTTGTGACAAATTGAAATAAAATGTGCAACACATCTGCACCATGTTGCAACAGTTGAAACAGTGTTAGCTGAGGTAGGAAATTTTACAGAACCTCTCTATAATATATATACCTTTATTTCTGCTATTTCTATGTCCCATTCAGACTACACTGTTTACTGTGCTTCTGTATACATTGATTCTACCTGAGTACGTAGGTGTCAAGGGAATGAAAACACTTGCTGCAAGGCCAAAATCTGTTCCTTGATAATACATTTGCTCAAGTGCAATTTTGTTGAATTAATTATGGTAAATGAGACCATAGCACTAACTCTTTCTTTTTTTTTGCCTCAACCTGCTGTATTTTAATGTCATTGCATTGCTGCACATCCAAGTCTACCATTCAGGCATTCAGACATTAGCAGTTTCCATGTGGGAGGTAACACTGAGGCAGAGGCCTCCTCTTGCTTTTACATGTGTTTTGAAGAAGAATGTGTCAAAGCTTCTCAGTCTCCATTGTCTCTGATCTGTACTTAAGAGACAGCACAACACACAAGAGAGTATACAACAACTTCTCCTAGGACTTTTCCATCCTCCTTGATAGAGTAACTGACACCTCTTCAGAAAAAAACCAAAAGAAAATGAAGAAAAATCCTCAATTCTGCCTGGCAAAGGCTATGATGGCTAACAGGTGGCAATTAAACACTAGTAGAGTGTGTCCACTTCCCATCTTCCTTAAGACTCACTAAGCAGAGTTTCAAATAGCAATACTCAATCTGTGGACTGACATATCTTGCAATTATACTGATTGGTACTTCCACCTATATCTGAAAACATTAACTCAGAGAATTTTCAGCCTCTGCATCATATAATCAACACCTTGTTCAATGAATTTAAAAGAAATCTTCAATAGATTTTTCTATTTATTTATTAATTTAATTTCTGTTAAAAAGTAACTCAGATCTATTCCAGTTGCACTCAATGTCTCATCTACTTATGATAAATCCCATCTGTATAAACACACCTGTGTGAGAGAAAGAGCACACAGAGGTCTACAGATGTTAGATAAAGTGTAAAAGAAAATATTTCAGGTGGGTTTTATCTTGATGGTCTTAATAGCTATATTGCTCTCTCAAGATAGATGCTTTGTTGCCATTGTTTCTGTAAGAGAGGCCTGTTTCTAGTCAGCTTTTGCTATACATACATACCCTCACATTATTTATTTGACCTTTTGGCAAATTCTTGACACTGTGCAGGTTCAAGATGTGGTTTTTTTTTCTCTCCCCCTTTTTTTTTTTCTTTTTTTCAGAAACAAGGCTCTTCCTTTTTTTCCGAAAAAAAAAAAAAAAAAAAGATGTATCTGATCTTGCTTCCTATCTCAGAGCAGGGAGAAAAAGAAAGTCTCAAATTCCCAGTCTTTGCAGCAAATAAGATCCAGAAATGTAAAACACCTGATCAGCATAGAATAATATTTGGTAAAGACTCTTGTTCACCATAACCTAAATACATCCTGATAAGATTGAGGTGCATGGCTCTCAGATAAGCCAGGTATGCAAATATATGAGATACAGATGCTTGTTATGGCTACAAACCAGGGAAGGGAGTTACAGCTATGAATATTCATACTGTTATGTCATCTGAAGATGGCCACCCTGCCCTCCTGCTGCAGGGAGTTCTGGGGGGGCAGAGTTTGCCATGGGTTAAAGTTGTTCTGGGGTCTCAGCTGCCACCAGAAACAGTCCCTGCCTGGCTGAGACAGCAAAAAAAGCTGCACTACCCTAGTCACCATGCTGACACAGTTGCCCACTGCTGGAGTGCTGGTTCAGGCACCATCGCCACTGTTAGTGCCACTGCTGCCGCGGCCTGCCCGGGATTCCTGCACCAGACTGCTGCTGGAGCACAGCTGCCATTTGCCCGCCACTCACCCGCCACTCGCCATATGAAACCACTGCCTGTGCTGGAACCCCTGCCAGTGCCGGGATCACTGAATGGGAGACTGAAAGTGAAACGAATTGCTACCGCCCACAGCCCAGCCAAGCCAAGTGGGACAACAGGTGACAGGGAACAAAGAGAGTGTAAAGTGGTACCATCACTGCAGTTGAGACCTGAACCTATCTGAGAGGCATGGAGTGGCCATTTTGCTAGCGTGGCTCCTTGTGATCTGCACATTTTTCCTGGGTTTTTGCTTTTGCCCCTTTCTCCCATGGTTTTCTTTTGTTTCGGTGGATGGGAGTAGTTGGCAGGGATGACCTTCTGCCATTCTTTTTCCCCTTTGTTCCTATGGGCCATGTGATGTGGTGAACTCCCTTTTTTGTGGGTAAGCCATTTCCCTTTTACCTTTTTAGTGATGCTATTTTCTTTTATCTTGTTAGTAAACCGTTATTTTTTCACCTATAACTTTCTCACATTTTTTTGTCTCTTTATATTTTGGGGGGTGGTGTGTGTAATAGGGATTAAAAAGGCAAGGGACTTCATTTTATTGGCAATATTTGTTTTTAAACCACAACAATGCTGTACTGGGCAGTTGTCTGTGGAGACAAATAGGTGAATTTAACACTCAGGGTATGAGAGTTGGGAAGGACTTCATTTAATAACAGAGGTTTGTGATGTAGAAGATAATTTGAATTTTGTGTCAAAAAACACTTGCATTTTATCTCTATACTCACATTGCTTTGTTACTTCCTTTCGGGATCACTTTTGGATAGCCTCTATTCAAGATTTTATCCAATAATTTGCAAGATAGCAGAGGTTTCTCTTTCTAGTAAAGTTCAAGTAGTGATTGCTGCATCTTTCTGCTAGTGAACAGCATAGTAAACAGCTTAAAAATCTCACAGCTATGGAAAGACTGCAGTTCTCCCATGGCCATTGCAGGTCCTTGAGAACCTTAATTGGTATTATGAATGGTATATAATATATTGAATATAATTATTGCATCACGGCAACTTCTATTGAAACAGTTCACTGGCACTGGTAAGGCAAAAAATTGTTTTTAAGAAGCTCTGTTCCTGCTTAAAGCTAGGCAGATGCTCATAGGAAATAACAAACTTTTTTAAAGGACAAAAGAAGTCAACAGAAGTCAGGAAACCAAGGTAATATTTTTCCTGTTTCCTAGTGTAATTCTTAGACAGAACTGCATATTTAATGTAGCGACAACCAAAAAAATTAGTCTAAAATCTACTTTGTAGAAATAATTTTTCATATTTGGCATTTATGAACTATGAGGAGAGACTGAGGGAGCTGGGCTGTTCAGCCTGGAGAAGAGGAGGCTCAGGGGAGACCTCATCACTCTCTACAGCTATCTGAAAGGAGGTTGTAGCCAGGTGGGGGTTGATCTCTTTTCCCAGGCAACTATCAGCAAGACTAGAGGGCATGGTCTCAAGTTGTGCCAGGGGAGGTTTAGGTTAGATATTAGAAAGAATTTCTTTACAGAGAAGGTAATCAGGCATTGGAATGGGCTGCCCAGGGAAGTGGTGGATTCTCCATCCCTGGAGATTTTTAAAAAGCGACTGGATGTGGCACTTAGTGCCATGGTCTAGTAACTGCAGTGGTAGTGGATCAAGGGTTGGACTTGATGATCTCAGAGGTCCCTTCCAACCCAGCTGATTCTATGATTCTATTTTGCATCTAGCATTAAGACCTGGAACTAGATTTATTGTGGAAAATTCGTTTTGAGCGAACTCATATAATTTGAGGATTTGAGTTTTCATAAATTTTTATTAACTTATTGGTCTCAGACTTCAAGTAAAAATGAATAATTCACTTGTATTCAGCCTTTCTCTGAGGAGTTTCATATCCAGAAATGCAAGATGATCCAGTGAATATTGACAAAAATTAACTATAAGATCAAACTTTCAACACATCTATCGAACTGTTTAATTAGAAGTTTTTGACATATTGAGTTCATTTTTGCAATTAACTATGCAAACCTTCTCTACAAACTTTCCTGTAATGTGCTAGGGACCAAAAGAAAATAAAAGGTCATTCTGAGCAAGAACAGGCTAAGGTATTAAAACACATCAGACAGCTGATGTTTCTTGAAAAATTTGTTTCTTGAAAAAGCTGAGAAATGGGGGTTTATTACTCATCTCCAGTTCCCATACTTACTATCAATGTGCAACTTACATGAAAAAGCTAATATTACAAAGCTTAACCTTTCTTAGTTTTCTACTGTGACCTTCTTGTATCTCTTTTTCCTATCTATCTGTCTTATAAATACTGAAGTGTATGGATGGACATAGATGTTAAGTGAATGTTAACCATTAACTCTCTTATTTTAGAAAATTATTCTGAATTCCTGTTATCACATAAAGAATCATCAAACCAGGACAAAGCCAGATTTCCTTCCCAACATTTTCATATGGGGAAAATATAGGAAAAGAGTGGGAAGAGAAACTTCCTGAAGGTAATGTGGGAGACCATGATTTGAGTGCTTTTATGATTATGAAAATGGCTCTTCATCTTCAGTAAAAACATTTGCTTTTTTAGAGTTGTTGAACACCTAGATTTTTCACTAACCTTAGTAAGAGCTGAAAGAATCCAGGCCCTTTCAAAGTCAATACCATAAGAGTACAATACCCTCTAGAGGAATGGAAAGCAACATGCATACATGTTATATATGTTATACACTATTATTGAGTATTTCATGTCTGGCATTAGCTTTGTTCTGAATATATTTTTTTTTATTCATTTCTGAACTCAATAGTAACTAATAGTGATTGAAATATATTATATTACCCTAAATACCTTCCCCCCACCCCCACCCTTTTCTTTTTAATTTGCTAAAAGTGGCAGAGATTCTTTTGCGCTGGAAATACCAGATGGTGATTTTCTAAACTACCCATGATTGCTTCTTTTTTTCCTCACAGCATTTAATTCATTCCTTTTTGATGTGCTTAACTCTCTTGTTACCACTCATTCTCTATATGATCAGCTTGGACTTCTAAGATTGGTATCCTGCTCTCCGGTGAAAAAAATAACCTACAGTTTCAAAATTGTAGCTCTTTTACCTCCAAACTCCATTATCTTTCCCACTGATATTTTTCTTAACCTCAAGAGTGATTTCTCTTGAGATGTGTGAAACTGCACAATCACAGCCAACATAAAGCCAGAGGCACACTCCCTTCTAAGAAAATACTATCTCATTTTTTTCAATCTTCTCCATCTTTCCATATCGCCCATTTTTCCTGCCATGTAATTCTTGTGCTTTACCTGTTCTGCAGAGCATTTAAATATCTTGTACACAGCTGGGTCTGAATTCTTCTTGTCCAGCAAGTTCAAGAGAGAAGATTTTCCCACAGACCTGTGCTTCTGCACAGATACTAACAGGAATTTCATTGAGGCTGTAAGTCCTTAGTGCTTGACAAAGGTTGGGTCTATGGCAGCAGCAGAATTATCTGGCTAAGGATTAGCTCTTCAAGAATGATTTTAAATTTACAAACCTATAAAACACCCGTGAAAACACACATGGAATTCAAGCTTGGCACTCTGGAGATGCAGCTCTTCTGCACAACTTCTATATTTCCCTCCACGAGCTTATTAGCTCCTCAGACAGAGCCTACCATGGTCTCTGAATTCACACCTGTTGTTTAGTGCACCTAGATAAAATATCGTCTAATGTTCTCTGATTAAGGAAAAAATTTACTAGCTATATCCTTGCAATGTTTACCAATACCCTTTACACTAAAGGGAAAAAAAGGATTATGTGAATCCGCATTTGATTGGACTAGGCCAGATCATTTAAAAAGCAGAAAAGAGAAAGTCAAATGATCTGGTAAGGTAGAACACTAACATTAATATTATTTATATAGGGTTGAATATATTCTAGATGAAGAATGTTATGCTACTATGACAGTAGTCATCCACCTCTATTTTTCAAAAAAGAGAGAAAGGAAGGAGTTTCTGAAAGACCAATGCACAGATTCAGAACTAGTTTATTTTTCATAAGGAAACATCACATTTTCTACCTTTATGTTATTTGTCAAATTCCTTTTAACTTAATTGCTAAATGTTGAGGTGGCTCAGGAGAACATTTGTTTAATCTGTGACTATGAGTACCACTGACACTGTAATATAGGTGTTTGCCTTTTATTTATTACAATAAGCATCAGCAAAGGAAGTATTGTATGCAATGTTTTGGAAAGAAAACAGGGTGTCAGGGTGATAGGTTACACACAAACCAATGATTGTTTGCTTGGAATGGTCTGTCTAATTTCTGATTATGCTGATGTTGTATATTTGATTACAGTACAACTCTTGAGCTATTCTTAAGGTTTCTTTACAGTTCCAAGTAATGGAGACACCAGCATTTTCCTCAGAAGTGCAAAACTGTGCCTGTAATATAGTAGTGCATGAAAATACTGGTTTTGATTTTAACTCCTACATCCCAAGTTCCAAAAAATGGCATTAATGAAAGAACTATTTCAGTTTGTAGAGTTTCTTATACTTCAGTAGAATTGAATGTGCAAGAAAAACATCATTCACCTCTCTTTTTGCTTGAGAGCAAATTAATGATTCTCAGAAATGCATCCTGAAATCTCAAGACAGTACCAAAAGCCTGATAAGTTTTGGGCAAACATTTGCTGTTGAAGCCTGCCCAGCTTCAGCAAGAGTTAATGGCTGACAGTAATAATGTACTGAAGATGTCTTTCCAGACCAGCTGAGGTACAATTAAGGTCAGTCTCATTTTCCTTCCTCCTCTTCTCAAGAGAAAGGAAAGAAGGGACAACAACCTGATTCATCAGTCTGTCCTGCCACTGCTGCCACCACAGCATAGCAATTGTGTTGGAAAAAGTTCAGCTCATATTTAATTGCAGTTATGACAACAAAATTAAACTGGTATTTCTAGCATAGGTTTCCCTCTTCACCCCAGTAGCTCAGTTGATACATCTCTGATGGAATAGGAGTGTCACTGGCTGCCCATTTGTGGCCTGATACGTGGTTTTTCTCATCTCTTTTTCTGTCTCTAGAAGTGTTTCCGGATTTTGGGATTGTGATAGGCTAAATGGATCGGATTCCTTTATAGCAGATAGCTGGCATTTAATCTCAGGCATGTTGGTACATACCAGAGGCTGCTAAAAATCTTTATCACCTCTCCCATCCCAGTGTGACAGAGCAAAGCTGGTCAAGACAGTGAATTCTATCTGGAGTTTTAATGTGGCAGGTGTGGAAAAAGCAGTGTTTCTGATGGTCTGACCTTCTTCTATGAAAGCAGAAGGGCCATGGTGACCACTGGGAAATGCATGGAAACAAAATTTCTACTTAGTTCAATCTGTTTCATGTGTTCTTTCTGTAAAGTTTAACTTCAAAATGCAGTCTTGCTGTGGTGCCTGTGTTGCAGATGTCTGCATGTGCGTTCATGTTAATTTAAAATAGAAGTCATGGTTTCCTAATAAAGATTTGAATAACATTAAACCAGAAGATAAATATTGATTCGTATTTCATCATATAATGTTTTTCCATATGCTAGAAATTTGAAGTTTTCATCTCAAATCCATATAGGAGTTAAATTTGACCTCTAAGTTTCAGCTTAGTGCAAAGAGCAAGTAAATGCTGGAAATCAGGATTTGTAATGGCTAACCCAAACCATCCTTAACTACCTACACCTCTGTAATGTCCTATACTGGCTATGCAACTGTAGAAACAGACTTAAAGAAGTAATCTGTCCTTTTAGCTAATAATATCAAAATGAGACCTTTTTCTTCACTTTGCCTGGACCTCTAACCTTTAAAGGTGAGTTAGACAGCTGCAGAAAACCTGATCTCATTTTCTGCCCCTGGCAAGATTTTTTCAAGTTCATCTTCTTTTTTTTCCCTTCTCTCAAAATCTGATGAAAAAATGAAATGTCATGAAAACAGGCTCTGAGGCTAAAAAACCCTCTGTCTGTCTCTGTGACAGATGTCAGTTTGAAAGGTTTCAGGTCACCTGTCAGAACTATGTCAGTATGATCCATACAAACATCTACTCAACCTCTAACACTAACATTGAGTTCTGCTTTTTAAAATACCCCTTGAAAAAGAATCAAATGATTTCAAGTCACTGCCTTTTCCCCTTTCTTTTAACTCTGATTAATGAGCCAAACTCTTAGGAAAAAAAAAAAAAAGGTGGGGGGAAAGGAAAAAGGAGCCTTTAAGAAAGGACAGTTTGACCTTTTTGTGCCCCTGGCTGTGAACCAATCAGGATTCTCGTAATCCAAACACAGATGCCTGGAGCTAAACAAATACTATACTTGTGAACAAGAATTCAGTTTGCTGTCAAAATACAATGATGAGCAGCAAAGTGCTGCTCTTAAGAAAAATACTCTGAATTAAATGAAAATGTTTTTAATTAATAAAGGGAGTATCATGAGTAATGTCATACATCACTAATCATTTGGAAACAAACACATTGAGATATTTATGCATATATGTTACTTATGTATGTTTAAACCGCAGTACCTCATCTCTACATGAGACATAATCCCATAATATTTTATGCCACCAGAAACACTGCTCATCTAATGCTGCAATTCAGTATTTTGTAATGATTAATTAAGAGGCTTGAATGTTATTTTGTTCCTATCTTAGTGTCATAATGTTTGCATTATTTCTCACATGTGTGATCTGCCCTTTTAAAGACTAAGCCTCTGTTTTGTTAAAAAATTTAATTGCAGTATTAAAGGGAAGATCCCAGCTGCATGACAGTTTTCATCAGCATGTTAACAGTCTACCAAATAGATATGATTAGAGCTTTTTCCCAATTTCTATTTCATATGTCCCACATACTTCTTATCAAGTATTTTCTTGATGTCAGTGGACATATTTTTGCATGTTTCTTAAAAATCAGGTTTAAGGTCCAATATCACAGTTGCAAAAAAAGATCTGGACATCACATTGATACATCACCAGATGCACCAGATACAAATTTAAAGGTAATCACAAAGTAATTCAGTACTATTGTGGTTTTTTTTTTTTTTTCAGGGCTAAATATGTCATTTAATTCATGCATGAAACTGGTGAGAAAACATAGGTGGTGTTTTTATGGTATCTTTCTGCAGAACACTCTCCTCAGGTGTAGAATTTTATTTTTTAACATTTTTCCAATACATATTTGTGTGCCATTGCTCACTAAATGTCCATAATCTTTCCTTTTTCTCATATGTGCCTACAGCAAATGTGGAAACACATTACAACAGATTTGAGTTCCTCTTTTTTTTTTTAAATAATTAATGATGGCACTGTGCCACTCACCAGGGTATAATTTCATTAAGATTAAAACTGAGTCATATGACAAGAAAACAGTCAGTTTGGTATCAAAGCTCTTACAAAACAAGTATGAGCTTCATTTTGGGCAGTCCTAAAGAGACTTGAGAACAGCTGGAGACAAAACCATCCACAGAAAACTATTGTATTGTTTAGATGAAGGTAACCACAAACATACTGAAATACTTAACTGTGTCTAATCTCTTAGTGAGTCGTGTTTACACTGGTTTTCTCACTTTAATGTCAAATTCTTCCTTTTTTATTTTTCCAGTTGAACATTATTGTTTAATACAATCACAGAGTGGAAATGAAGAAATTTACATGTCATATTAAACTGCAAGGTGAACAGTATGATTATTTCAAAGCTCTGATGGGAATGGACAGTTTCACTGAAAACCTGCCAGCTGCACAATTTTTCTTGTCACAGCGGACATGATGAAGACTGGACCATGACCAAACACCTTCTTAAATACTTACTGATGTAACTCCAAGTCCAATTTGCAAATGAGGGTTAACCACTTCAGAAAGCAATATTCCTTGTATCTGCAGAATTGTAAGCAGTAATCAGAGAGATTTCCTTTCCGGTGTTCTCATAACTTCAAGGTTTGCAAATAAATCCGCAAGATATAATTTTTTTCGTGTGCCAAAAGGCTTATTAATACTATGAGTTAAATGCTAAGAATGTTGAAAAATATGATAAATGATTTAACGTAACTTTGTTGCCCCCAGTTATTTTCAGCACTTAGTGTGTGACACACTGTTCCTCAAAATAAAGCAGTGAACTAAAAAATATACACAGTCCTTATCACACAGTAAGCCCTTTTAGAACCTAATAAATTAATTACATCTCTAAAGAAAGTCTTTCACTTGCTTCCCTCCTTTAGCATTGACAACTACATCTGGCCAGTCAGCCAGATACTCGAAGGGCATTATTGCATATAAGAATCGAAAATGTTGAATCAGTTATTGGCATCACACTGGAATAACATGTTAATATTGCCACAAACAGTGGCCTTGTAAGAATAACACTTTGATGTTTCAAGAGTATTTAACAAGGGTATTAGGAAACAAACCAAACCAAACCAACAAAAACCCAAAACAAACCAAAACCCCACAAAACAACAAAAATAACAACAATAAACAGAAGGGAGAGTGAAAACAGCAATGACTGTGAAGATAGATGTCCCAGCTGAAACTAATAATTCTGAATAGCACTAAAATTAATTACTCTGTAGTTGTAAGCAGGCAGTGGATTTATGTTAAATGACAGAGTGTTTGCAAATTTTCCTGACCACTCGATTAGAAAATGTACCAAGTACAGGCATCAGCTGAGCATGCATTATTTAAGCAGTTGGTGTCTGGTAACAATCTGGAAGCGGCAATCGTTGTGGTTGCCTGTAGGAAAATTCACACTTTCTGGGAGAAATTCTTTCACCTTTGTGTGCCCACAGCACAGATCTCTCCTCATGGCAGCTGTAGGATACACTGGAACTTTGTGACCTGGAAAATGTGGGACAACTGACACAAGGTGACCCCCTGAATGCTGGGGTAGGCCCAATTAATTTAAAATTTTGCTTGGCCTTGTCTCTTCCAATTTTCTAAATCCTCTGGAAAAATGATTAATGCGTACACTGCCAAAGCGAAAATATTTTTGACCCTATTAAAGTCGACCAAGGGTAAACCAAGTGTAGGCTGGCATTGTATCAAACTAGCTTTATTAAATTTGATTGGAGGTTTGTATGAGGAAGGGACAGACAAGGACATTATTTTGCACAGCAACTCCCTTTTAAATGAAAATACTGGGAGGAATACAAAGTACTGGTATACATTGGTATGAAGCTGTATTTAACCAAGCAGAATTCTACAAAAAAAGAGATTATTTTTGAGAAGGCTTCGTATTTTCTCACTGTGAAAGCATATTGTCAGTGAAGTTGACTCATTATACAATGAGCATCGTTTCCCTTGAAGGGGAAAGAAATTCAAACTTTGCCTTACTTCTTACCTTTTCAGATTTTTATTCCCCAAATTGTTCTTGTCTTGCGAACTCCAGTAGCTGGGGACACATTCAGAGGACAGTTTGAGGAGTTGGGTCTTTAGCAGATGTAGGCCTCTCAGCCATTGAAAGTGCTATTTTCAACATTTTCCCCACTTTCTACAGCACTCCTTTTTGTTGCTGCTATTGTTGCTGTTGTTAGAGAAGTGTTCCTGTTATGCCCTGGCTGGCTTAGCAGGTTTAGGGGAAGGTTCAGTAACAAACTTTTGCTTGCAAACTTTAAAACACTAAAGTAGAAGTATTTGGCAAATTTTAAAACAACATCCGCACAAAGTAAGGCACTTCACAAAATTTAATTTAATAAACTTAAACTTAGCCAACTTCAATTTATTCAGATACAACAAGGCACTTACTAAGGCATTGACTAGAATTTTTTAGTCTGGCTTACAATATATTTTGAGAAGAAGTTAGCAGAAGAAAGAGAGTAAGAAAGAAAAAAAAAGGATTAGAGTAGAAAGGTGTATAGTCACCGCCTGTGGATCCATGAATGAGACTTGATTGTTGCAATTTTAGTGTCCATTGGTCAGAGTAATGGTTACAGTCTTGATCTGCTGGGTGTAGAGGAAGCCCATGAAATACAAAATTCAATGGGTTACTATATGCTCAGTCTTGGTGGGAACGCCCAGGTAGCTCCCCTGGCGCAGGGAGTTTTACACTGTCTGATGTAACACTGTGGATCATGGGGCACTTTGGAGGCTTTGAGAAAGGGTCTTTATGACACCTTCTAAGATGTGACAGCTGCCTCTTATGCAGTTGAGCCAATTATGCCCCATTAGAAGTGATGAATACCTTCAGGCCTACTGTGTGAATGTTCTAATATCTGCCCTGCCTAAGGCATGATGAAAGCACTATACCACTTTGCAAGATCTGCTTCTTATTGGCCTCTTCCCTTATCTGGCTCAAACCCCTGCTTGTAGCCTTGGTGGTGGGTGTGCACTCCCTCTGCACCTGGGTGGTTATTTTGTACATTGTCAGCAAAGCATCCACTGCTTTTATAAATGGCTGATTTTTTTGAGTCATTAACCGTTAACATTCCAGTCTCTCACAGCTCCAAAGTTCTGCATAAACTGAAAATCACTAATTTCTCAACATTTATCCTGGTGCCTTAATGATCTTTAAATACAAGACCATATTCTTAGCTTGCAGGAACATTTTAAGGCTGCAAAAGGAATAATGTCCAGATCTGATTCCTCACTGCAATTATTGCAGCTAAAAAAAAAAAAAAAAGAACCAGAATTAACATGAGTTTGCAATTTTCTGAATAGAAAAGAGTGATAGCTCCTCTGTTTTTCAACCCCCTAAAACCTAACTGATGAATTCAGATGTCATCCTGTTCTTATTGATTCTTCTTGGTCTTTTTATGTATTCTGTTGTCAAGTTTAGCTAATTTCAGGTAAATTTACACAAAGAGGGCAATTGGTCACAGGTTTGTCAGCTGCCAGTGTACTCTTGCCTAACTCCAGCTTGGAAAGTGCAACTCCATTAATTTAATTTGATGTTATTTGTTTGCAGGGAGGGCCTGCTAGCTATGATGTAGGATCTCCAAACTGACTCTTCCTTGCTTAGCGGCTTAACTGGGATATGTGCAGGAGCCACTAGACACCTTGGGGTGATGGTTATGGAGTGCAGATCTGAGGCTAAAATAACTGATTTAACAGTATTTTACTGCTTTGTCTCAGTTGACATTAAATCACAAACAACCCCCGGTTAAATGTAGTGGTACAGTGCAGAGGAAAACATTCAAATATTTTAGTACTTTTGAGTGATATAAGGATTATAGCTACAAAATGTTCTGTACTGACAATATGAAATAATCTTTCAGCCACTCAAGAAAGAGCTAAAACAGAAACTGCACAGCCCAGACAGCCTGACTTAGAGGTGCAACTACAGTGAAAAAATAACCAGGCTACCATCTTTGAGGAGATGGACATAATGAGGCACATGAATGACAGCCTTATTTTGGTAAGATGTGAGCTCACTGGAGACCACCACCAAGCTGTCAGCAGATAAACATTAAATGATTTTGATGAAATGACTGAAATTCTGGTTGAATTAAGCCTGAGCTAAAAAGAAGAGGCCCCTGAACATCCTTATTGAACTTCCCCCAAAGGCAAATTTGGCAACTTCAGAAAACCTTATATGACATCTAGATGTAGTGTAAATATAAATATATACATATATAGATATATATGCATGAAACTTTTAAATTGGACAAACTGTATTTACCTACAGTAGTTTTAATGTACTTACCTGGAGTCAGAGTGAAGTTCTGACTTCTCTTCCTCCAAGTGCTATGTCAGTAAAAGATAGCTAAAAATTAGACATGACATAAAAAGTTTGGAGCTGACTATCAAACATGATTTTTTTAAAAATTCAGGTCTCATCCATTTATATCTAACCAGTCACTAATGTAAGCAGATCTTTGAATGTCCACTTACTGATATAAATTTGAATTAGCTGAAATTAAAGACAGTGCAAGCTTGATGTGAAGGAACTTAGATTTAGGCATGTGAAAGAGAAACATGATGGTAGCGCATCCCAATCTAATATACAAAATGGTTACAAGGATTGTTGAAATGGAAAATAGGAGTGTACCACTGCTGTACTTCAACTATTTCATAGTTTGCCCATGAGTAGACTTGGTAACCTCTTCATTAAGTTAGTCTTTCTAGCACATAGTGGACTGCCTACAGCATTTCTGAGAATAGCATCAGACCCAAGAGTTAAAACAAAAATATTTGCATGATTCTGATCAACTTTTAATACTGAAACTTCAAAGGTGAGTTCACCTAGGGGTGAGAGGACTTTCAGAGTATGCAAGTCTAATTTGCTGAAGAGATGCAGACAGTTTTTAAAATGACTAAACAAATTGCAATTAATTTTTTCCAGTTCTACGTTATCTCCATACTTGATGTATTTATAAGATATCTATAATTTGTACTTAACTGAAGTATTTTGAGTTACATTTTCATTAAATTTTTCCCTTGGTAACTAGAAAGAGAAACACAGAGAAACCTGTAAATGGGTTCAACCAAATATTTTACTCATCTGTAATACAAACTTCTGATTAGAGGGCAACATCTGCAGCTGATGTTTTGCAAATGTGATTTTGGAGATACTTCAAAAGCATCTTATGTTAGGTTCTGTGTTTGGGTTGCTTCTAGGGCTCCCACTTCTTTGGCCTTTACCACCACCTTGCTATTTTGCTTTTCCTTTCTGGCTTTCTGGAGAAGTCAGTAATTTTGTTGACAACTGTCCATAAAAAGACAAACTATGCTTTACTGCCAAGGTGTTTGGGTGTTGTTGAACTACATGCTTGATGATTACCTGTCCACTCTTGGAGACTAGGGGATAAATCAATTAGGGGGATAGTGAATGTTTCTTATATCTTGCAAAGGGAATACGAACAATATCTGCATATTGAGCAGGACACCTATTTTCGTTTCAAAGCTACGTAGCGGTGAACATCAGAGAAGGAGGCTTTGTGTTTGACTGGAAAAACACTGTAGGAACTGCAAACATAATAAACTAACAATTTTGTAGTGTAAATGGAAAATGAAGGGTCAGGCCTGAGATTAGTTATGGTACTGAAGGTGCCCAAACAGGCTCATTCCCACTCCTACTGATAACTACAGCCACCACATCATTATCTTGAGGGAGAAAATGTGAGATACGCTCTGCCAAAGTCACTTTGGTGTCCAGTTTGCAGTAAGACCGCTTAGGATTTATGTGAATTCAAGGGTCACAAAGTAATAAGGTCACATGTTGCCCTTAGCTTAGATAGCATTTTGCTGATATACTTCAACAAAAGAGGGAGATGGTCAGGCATGAACAAGATGAATGCATCCAAAATTTGCAGCATCATGAGTTCTTCGGCTCTAAATTTCTCCACAAACTTTCTCCACAAACTTCACTGGAGCTGGTACTCAGCATGTTTTGATTTCAAGGCTTCTTAAAGCTTCAGACTAGTTGTTTTCTATTTTTAATCTCTTTTCATAGTTCTCCGTTTTCTTCACTTGGCACTTCTGATTCTTGAGTGCATAAAACTTTTTTTGTTTAAACCAAAATCCATGAGTTTCCTATTTCCCTCAGGATGAGAGAACCAGGATCATCTCACTCTCCAAGGTAAGTGTTATCTTTAGATCTAGCTTTGTGGTGATTGTGTCTATCAAAATACCTCTATCAGACCAGATCTGTACTAGTAATATTCCTCTGTTCCTGAATGTATCATAACTTCTGGGAGAATTTGGGCTGGCTCTACTTTGTGGCGTGCTAAACACAAGCACTAGACTGGCATTTTTTGGTAGACTACAGATAGAAGTCGGGGAGAGCAGCTGAATATAAGTTTACAGAGAGAACAGAGTAATTTTGTTGGAAAAATGTAGTAATTTGAGCACCTGGCTGAGTGCAAAGGGTTGATTTGCTGGATATTAGAGATGTGTCTGTTCAGGGATAGCTGACCGTACTCATTGCCTAAATGGGAACGCATTCACTATTCATGCTGACAGCTGCTGTGGGGCGAGGTGAGACCTACAGAAGAGATGATGAGGAGTAGATTGATAGTGCCTCAGTGTTGAAAGGCCTGACCAAGGCTAGTACAATCTTGAGTTCAGTCCAGCTTAACTCTTCAATGAGGACCAGACATGGACTTTTCCAGGAAAATTGTGTCTATAGGGTAGATGACTGGAATAACTGAAGATAATTTTCTCTTTTATGAGTAAAGACACGTATACATTCTATATTAACTAGCACAGCAATACTGTACCTAGAATGCTAAATTTTGTGTTTTGTCCTGTGGTATGTTGAAGCTTTCCAGCTGACGATTCTGCAGAGGCAAAGCCTGCAGAAACTGGTGCCCAATTAGTACTGTAATTCCCGTATTTCCAAAATTAAGTATAAAGGTTGAAGTAATTAGTAGTTATTTCCTGTCTTAGGCACAGTAGAAATTAAGTCTTTCATAACACCACAGTTCCTAAGTGATTGATGATTACCTTTTATGCAACATTTCCTCCCAGGTCTTACTGTGTTACTGAAGCTGCATGGTTCAATCAAGACAGGAATTAGATTCTCTGCATCCCAGAGATCCAATTGCAATTACAGCTTCTTTGCAAATCTCACCATGGAAATGTAGCTGATTGTTTGGTTCTGGCTCAGTACAATTTGCTGAGGGCGAGACTATCTGGGATAGGAAGTTATTTAAGACAGAGATCTACTCTACAGCTTAACTCTGATGGAAGCAATATGTTTGGAGTCCTCTCCCTTTGTATATTTCTCTATTTAAGTGTCATGACTCCCCCAATTTAGTATTTTGTGTATTGTGTGGGCAAGAAGGTATTCTGATCATTATTAAAGTGTACATTTTTCTTGGTGTTTTCAGTTCACTGCAGAATTGTGACAATTTCAGGGTCAACAGCTGACTCCCTTCCAGCCTCAGCTATTGCTGAAGATCTTTTCCAGCAAAGTATTAACTGCTCATTTTAATAATTCAAAGATAACTTGAAATATCAGTAGAATTTAATATTCTAAAACTTTGTATTTAATTTTGAGGTACTGCACAATATCAGCCCACTTCTATCACATCATTTTGTGTTACACAAACTTACAGTGAGAAGAAATTTAACAGGAAGTGACATCGTGTAAGTGATGCACTGACATGTATAATTTAAAGACTATACTCTTGTTGGAAGCAGACACCTGCAATTAATTCAGATATCGAGAAGTCAAAATGAAACTGATTAAAGCCAGAAGGAACTTAGAATGCACATTAAGCTCACAAACTGGTGAATTTATCTGTTTATCTAGAAGAGAAGCATCATCACAGTTACTAAATTTCTTCCAAGAACTCATCTGTGGAGTACCATTGTTGTTCCTTTGATGAGGTATTATCAGTCTACAAAATACACAGAAATTAATGTTTCTCCAGGTCTTATCTTATCCATGAAGACTGATCTTGATTTGAAAGCAGTTTAAAAGGGAGATATCTTTGTTTTCCATTATCTTAATATTTTTTAATAAATCAGTGTCCAAATTGGTGACTAAATTAATGTAGGAAATTAAAGTTATTCTGGTGCTATGTTGGTGGGTTTACTGGATATAAAGAAGAGATACTGCTTCATGGGTGCATCCCAAAGTCATAAATCTGTATGAGCAATTTTGCAAACACAGTATGTTACATCTTACCTCTTCACAAAAAAATTCAATGCAACAAAGCGTGCAGGCCTTGATGTATGCCCACTAAGCCTGTAGATTTTTTTTCTGTAGTTATATAATTGTTACCTGAAATTCAATATTTTGATCATCTCTGATAGTGGGAAAATGCTACGTTGTTTAGCTGTGCCCTACTAAGAAAGCTCTAAATGAACCAACAGCTTTTAATCCTGCATACTAGTAGTAATGTACATAGTGGGAGTAAGATTGAAGAAGTGTTTACTTTCTGTCTATTAAAATAATTCAAGACATGAAGAATATAGATATCTTTGTATCTATTTACTAAAAAGGACACTTAAAAAAGATATTGGAACAGCTTTGAGATACACATAATGTGAAAAACATAAAAGAAGAGCAGCAGTAGAATTCATCTTACTAACACAATAGTAGTTTCCACTGTGTCCTGGTTTAAAGGGAAACTGGGAGGGGAAACGAACCCAACTCAAAAAAGATTATAAGTCAGAATAACAATTTAATAAAAATAATACAATGAATACAGTTACACAGACAAAAAATTGGTTTAACCCACAAAAACCAGATGTATAACCCAGCACCCTGGGGCATGAACAGAGTGGTGTTCATTGGACCCCCCTCCTCGTGCTGTGCCCCACGTGATCCCCCAAGTCCACAAGTAAAAGGAGAGGGAAAACCTGTTGGTGAGAGTGCTGGCTGTAGTCCTGTCAAGGGTGGTGATCGCAGTCCTGTTGGGAGTGCTGGTGCAGTCTGGTCGAGAGTGGTGATTGCGGTCTGGTTGAGAGTGGTAGTCGCAGTCCAGTTGAGAGTGGTGGTCTCAACCTGGTGGAGAGTGGTGGTCGCAGTCCAGTCCAAGTTCTGGTCCTTCTCTGGATCCCACGAGAGGTACCAGAAGTCCCAAGACTCCAAGATTATATATCCTCAGGTCCAGGCAGGAATGCCCAGCACCTCCCTCAGGGTGGGGACTGAGGACAGGAGCATCCTCCTATCTCACAGGCCTCTTAACACCCAGTTTATAGCCTGAGGGGTCAGGCGTGCTCTGGGAAGCTGCTGCAAATGGCCTATTGATAACAATTTCTGGGAAATGGCATGGAAGGGTATAGAATACACAGTTTGGGTTACACCCACACAGTGATGAGCTGGTCCCAGCTGTTCTAACTACGACACACTGTAAGTTTATATTTATGAATTTTATAGATAGTTTATCCCTGATTAAATGCTAGCCTGTATTTATTTATAGTTTGTGTATTATTTCCCACTGGACAATTGATCAAAAAGAGCCTGTTAACAGACACCTAAATAAGTAAACTAGAGATCAAGATCTTTGTTTAAAACTAATCATCATGTGGATGTTAATGCTTGGTGCTCTGTAAACAGTTTTGACTTTTTCTTTTAAGTGTAAACTTTTCTTTTTCTAAGACCGTGAATGTTGACGGGAAAATGTAAGAAAATTAAAACTTGGAGTGTACCCTGGCAATACGAGATTACTCTGGTATCAAGTCCTCACACATATTAAGAAAGCCAAACAATTAAATGATAATGTAGGTATACAAAATACATAGCAAACTCTGGAATATCCCAGATGGATTTAATTGGTCAAGAACACAAATCCAGGTAATCATTGTATTGCAAAGTGGAAGCAGCATTGCCAAGATCTACTCTTCCGAGTTGAGGCAGCCTCACTTACAAAACTGCTGGAAAATGCATTTCCCTGGCATTGGAAATATACATATTTATATTTCTAAGAAAGCATTTAAGCAAAGGCAGTCCATGGATGCCCCCTGTGTTGACAATTATTCACTTTTCTGCATACTGTAATTTCTGGGAAAGTTGGACAAGGCAAGATTTTTTTATTTTTTCTTTTCCTCTTCTCTTTTTTTCTTTTTTTTTTTTTTTTTCCTTGTTCGACTACTTCTGTCAGCCAATAACGGCGTTTGAATTGTGAGGCTGGCCAACCTACTACAACATACTTGCTTAATTTTCCCTGAAGAGTTTGGCAGTCCTGAAAGACATGCTTGGCGTAAACGAACAACTGAGAATGTAATTAAGAGGCATGTTAAACTATAAAAAAAAGGTAGTAACCACAGTATGCTTTCATCAATTAAAGCACTTTCTAATATCAGCCAATTACATCAACCTCCTCTGGCCCTTATATTTCTCAGGCTTTGTGTAACCTGTTCCTTTATCTCTAATGGGATCCTTATAATGCTGACCATGTGGCTTTAGAACAACACCAAAATGCTAATCTAATCCCCAGTGTTGCCCAGAGGCATTACATGGGCCCTGACATGGATCCAAGAATGGTGGCACCCTAATCAAATAAAAGCAAGAATTAGGGTTGATCAGGTGTCTCGATGACAACAGTACAATGAGTGACTCAAGGAAGGTGGGGGCAGGTTGGGGAGGAGGAGATGGCAGCAGCAAACGATCAGGCGCATTTCAAAAGTAATTGGTCTCCAGGGAGGGTGTGGGTTGCTTCCTAGACCACTTCTACAGAGCCCTTTGCACCTTGCCAGCTGGAGGGAAAGTGCAGCCACTTCCAGAGAATAGCAGCAGGGCTAATGGAATTGCACATACGTGTGCAAATGAAGAGCAAGCAGCCTGAAACCAAAGCAGTCGATTAAAATGGGAGTTCCCTCCAGATTTTCCCTTTTCTTCTTCTTCTTTTTTTTTAATTTAAATTTGGTCTCATCATTATGCTGACTTCACAGGGAGCTAGATTAAATGCAGAAATTTAGGATCCCTGAAACAACTAGTTTAAAATCACAGGGCTACACTCCCATCCCTGTCATGCTGCATATGTGGCATAAAATGAGTACAAAGCACAATAAAGCTTTTCAGTATTGAGAGTTTGTCTGTTTTGGTTTTTTTTCTATAACATTGACATTTGTGAAGAACTTTTGTCCTGTAGATTTTGAGGCATTCTCCAGTTGTATGACTGAACCATCAGCCCCACTTTGTGCGAAGGGGAAAGGTGCCAAGAGCTGGAGTTTTGTGCTCAAAGACACTGAATGCAACCTCCAGAAATGACTTCTTCTTATGTGCTCACCCCACTAGATTACAGACATCTTTAAAACCATAATAAATAAATAAATAAATAAAATCTCTGCTGCAGTTCTAAATGGAGCATTCCATGCAGTGGAATAAGAAACCAAATAACCCAGAATACATTTCAGCTCATTTTAGCTGTTAGAAACTCCCTAGGAATTCTCTTTATCAGACCTGCCCTGGCTTTTTGCTCTGCCAAGTCAGGTATCAGCAAGTCTCTTAACTTTAGCCTGTAACCACTATCAGACATGACTAAGCTTTTCCAATGCAACTAAAACACAGTATTTAGTCAGTGGAATTTAATACCCTCTTTCAAGATCTGTGTCTCTGTTGCTGTGTCCTGGGCAGCTCATCCAAACCAAACCGTGCTTTTGGACATTAGGGTAGAAAATTTCAACTGTTGTTGGTAAGATTTTCTTTCAGAAAACTGCAAGAGAACTCCAAATTTTTATTACTTTATACTGTAACTTTTTTAATGACTCTGGAAGTGACATAAATGTGCAACAGGTGAGTAAGCACTGATTTTTTGTTTTCATCTACTGGAAAAGTGTAGAAAGGTATTAGAGTACATTAGAAGACAGGGCTTGCTCATAGACTCTATCAACTTTTACAAAATCTTTTCTGAGTGGGTAGCAGAAATACATTTACATACATAATATTTGTCATTAGGCTTCTTTTTTTTCTTTGACAATAAAAATCTTCACTTATTTCACTCCAACTTTACCACATAAGAAAACACAATTCTGATCTGTGTTAGTTCACCTGGAAAGCTATAGCTTAATGCAGAAAGATTCTAGAAACTGACAGACTGTGGGTTTTTTGTGTTCTCACTCAAGATCATCCTCTGCAAAAACAACCTACCAGTTGTTAGAGCAACCTGCTTTGTAGCCTGGGAACACCATCTGACTCTTATAAAAATATTTCAGCCTTACAGTCCAGTGTACTGAATACTCTTCTTTGAGTTCCCAAGCTATTCTGATGAAGATTTAAATAAAAAATTGACTACTATACTTTTTTATCTACTTACTGAAAGAAAGATGGACTATGAATGCCACCAGGCTATACCTTTTTTAATCCTAATGATAAAGCAGGTTAAATCCAGGTACATTATCACTATCTTATGCTGGCAGGAACAATGGAGCCAGAGAGACTTTAGATGAAAGGAACAAGTGAGAGATCAACCCACAGTATCTTCTCGCTCTTACAGAAACCAATGGCGTGTCCCTTTGTGCAGGGCAGAACCTCAGGCTACTACACTGATTTTTTTTTGAGCCAGAGGCATACTAGAAAATAAGACAACTCCTCCCCTTGCAAAGAACACCTCTCCCTTTGCATGAACAATTAAATGCAATATGACTGTGCACACACTGCCATTTTGCTTTTGTCTTCTGCTGAACATATTTACCAGTTATTAGTGGAAATATATTCTCTTAATTCTGGAGAGTGTAACAACTCTGATTATATTTTCAACTGGTTTATGGACCACACAACAGACCTACAGCGTGTTCTCAAAAAGACAACTAATTTTCATTTTCAATCAGCTTCTCCACAAGATTTTTCACATAGCCTACCTTCATACCACTAATTTCATTTTAGACATGCTATCATATTACACATTTCTTTGCCTGCTGTGCTAACATGTTTTCACATGCTTATCCTTTATTACCACAGGAGAGGCAAGAGTCCTAACAGCTCTCACCCCTGCATATTGCAAAAGTTCTTGGGGTAGGACACTGGTTCCACTGGAATAAAAAAATGTAGAGAAAAAAAGGCTTTAAGGAAAAATGACCAGAGAAGAAAACAATTCAATTAAGAGTAAACAGAATCTCTAGGCTAAGCACACTTGAAGTGATTTCAGCAGGACTTGGCTACCAAGGAGAGAAACTTGCACTGCAAATCTTCAAAGTGTCCTGTGTAAAGCTATAGGCTTTCAGATGGGAATTTTTTTGTTCATATTCAAGAAATTTGAGTTCAGTGCAGGTAAGGTTCCCTTGTTACAGTCTGGCAAGGAAACTTGAATTTGAGTTGCTCTACATAAATGTATGGAGGCAGCTCTCCATATTCCAGATGCAGTGGGTGGTACTTGCTCTACTTTGGTGGCCACTTTGCCTGTGCAGGGAAAATGGCTGGTGGAGAGGAAGGCAGCAGTCAGGCAGCTTCTTTCCACACACGTAAGCTGCAATGGTCACTAGCAATAAGGAGACTGTCCTTCAATTTCTTCCCCATATGGTAAAGCTGAGGCTTTTGTGTTTTATGGGAATTGATAGTGCTATTGGAATCTCCTAAGTCATCTCCTTTCTGTCAGCAGAGACACCAGAGCTAGCTTTTAAACATGCCCCTGGCTTCCCACTTGTGAAAGTGGAGGAAGCAAAGGGAGCCTTGCAGATCAAAGGACCATTGCACAGAGCATGTGGTTTGCACACCAACATAGCGCTCCGGCTTCCACCCTGAGTGCATCTTCAGCTCTTGTTCTGTCACTCTTACAAGCTACTCTTTCACAGAGGTCATCCACTCTAATTATACCTGTGCCAGAAACAGTGACGTCTCTGTTGATGGCCACCTTGTCTGTCATGTGCCTCACCAAAATGTCTTGTTGCTTTGCATGAGAAGTGTCTCAGAGCAATTGAAAACAGAGCACAGTATTGAACTACCAGAGTAAGATAAAGATATAAAACATATTAGTGTTTCCCATAACAAGGACAAAAATTGAAAAAATTGATCAACTGTTTTTGCAGATTCATTGATATTAGTTCAAATGAAGACCCTTTTCTGCTCATTACCTTAAACTGGAAAACTCTCTTGTGTGTCACCACTTTTCTCAGCTTGTAGGAAATAAATAAGACGGTTTTATTACAAGCAGGGGTTTCCATGGTTGCCTCATGTTGAGATACCTGCAGGCCATTTTATCTGGGGAGCTGGGGAGCCGTTTTGTGGCCGAGGACTGGTGGGCTGCTTACTGTTCCGCTTACAGTCACCCATTGCTGCTTATTGTTCTGCTTACAGTCACCCATTGCTGCTTATTGTTCTGCTTAAAGTCACCTATTGCTGCTTATTGTTCTGCTTACAGGGTTGCTTACAGTTACTTACCGTTCTTACAGTTTGAAGGCGGCTGGAAAGTATGTAAGGCAGTAAGACCAGTCTGGGCTCATTGCCGAGGGACCATGCGGCCGGGGGCAGGGAAACCAACCTATCAAGATAGGTTGGTTAAAACCACCAATGGACCGCAAGAAGAAGACTATTCTAAGGAAGAAAAGAGCGAGGCTTGGCATGGGAGGAGTGAGGGAGTGGTTATGTAAATCAAAAGGTCTTAAAAGGGCTCGTCCCTCCCATTCGGGTGTGCTCGGACCTGGTGAGGAGTCTGGTGCACCCAGCGCGCTGTTAATAAAGTTCTTTGTTTCATTTCATTTAGCCGTCTCCGAAATTTTAATTAGAGATATTTCTCACAAGCTGAAACAAAATTAATCCAGAAGAGAAGAGGGAACGAGAAAGATTTCTTTTTCTACGAGTTTTATTGTTAATTAAAAAAACAATTACAAGGAATTTTTAATTACTTTATAAGTACACTTTAGTCTGTACCTGTTACTCAGCAAATTAGAGAGAAAATACTTGAAACATCTTATTAAACAGAATTACTCTTCCTCCACATCCATTCACACTTCTGCTTAATCGTCTTTTTGAGTAACATCTCCGTGAAACCTTAAGTCCTTTAAGGTATCTTACTGCAATTAATATTGTTCAGCAGTTTCCATGTTTTTCTGTCAAAGATGCAATAAACTGTGAGTTTTATTAGGACTGAGGGGCAGAGTTGGAAAGACCTTTAAATATGCTCATTATGACAGATGGCCCAAGAAAAGTGGTTGTATAACATGTGGAGCACCCCAGTAAGAAGGTGATAATCACTTCAGAAATTCAATAGACAGCCTTGAGAGAAAAAGACCAAACAGCATGGATACAGCAAGGGGAGGATGGGCGAAAACTTGACCCAGCCATTGAAGGAAGTTAACAAAGTTAGAGTAAGTCTGTCATCTCTGCTACAGTGAACAGAAAACCATCCAAGAATTAACCAGGTGAAAAAAAACCGCAAAAATCTGGTGATTTGGGGCAACAAATACATAAGCATCAGGGTTTTGCTCCCCACTGGTGCTGAGTTTTTTCCAAAATACTTGGAATTAATTCCAAGCAATCAGAAACAAACAGAAAAACAGTGGCCTTATTAGAGAAGTTCAGCATAAAATACTGAAACAATAGAGAGATTAATGATGATGGCAGTTCAGAAAAAAAATAATTATTTGATAACTCTTCTGAAATATTTCAAAGATATGAACTGAGAACATGTGCTACAAAGGGAACCTTATTGTGACCTTAAGAATCCATGTTGTTATTTAGACATGATTTAAAATAAAAAAAGGGAAAAAAACCCCAAACAAACAGACAAAGGTGTTTTAGAGTTTGGAGTGCTTTTCAAAGAGAAGCAGTAGAGTCCCATTGATTTAGGTACTAGACTTTAGCTAAAGGGCAAAGCAATATCTAGTAAAGCATATAGGCCACCCTGCTCAGGACTTCTAATGATCTTATATTCTTTCCCAAATGTCAATGGTGTAATTCTTTGTTTCATAGTCTGAAAGCCTTGGACTACTCTCAATTATAATGAAGGCAACTGAAGTGAAATAGAAAATAAGAAAGAAAATTTCATGATGGGATTGGGGGAAGGGAGGGCTTTTTTACCATTTTCCACTCAGCTTAATGCATTTTAAGGTCCACTCGCTTTTTTTCAGTCTAATTAATTGGTCACTTCCTAATATATACAGAGCCTATAAACATTAATTGATTGAGGTAATACTTTAACTTCTTCCCCTCTTCCTAGGAACAACTGTGGAACAAAGAATCCTCTGCACTTGGAACAACCAGGGGCTTTAGGTTTTGCTTTTAAAGAAAACTTTCACATTTGAAATACAATTTTTAAAATTTAAATTCTATCTTTTCTTTTTAAGCATTGGATCAGTTACTATGTGATGTCAAAATCCTGACTGAACCTTACTTGGAATATTCAATTATTATTTAGCAATTACTTACTGTCACTATGTATATTTTATATTGTAGATAAAGCATGGAGATGCCAAGAGGTAAGATGCATTTTACAGCTTTTATTAGCAAAATACCAGGGGGGGAAAAAAAAGCTCACTTTTTTTGGAATATCTAGAATTGAAATTTTCTTACCCTAATTCTTAGTTACCATACTGTTCAAGACTCTAAAATATGTGCTATGAATGCTTTTTTTCTGAGTGTCTAAAACCACTTCCATATTTCTCTGTCCCCCCTCCCCATAGAGATTTCCATATATTTGAAAGCAGAAAGAGTCTTTGAAAAATGAAAGATCAACTTTGGCTTGTAAAGCAAAAAAAAACTTTAACTACCCCAATCTGCTGTTTGCTTATGAATTTCGTTTAACCATTTGTGTTGTACATTGCTTTGTATTTACATTCAGAACATGGAAACAGTTACACTACTTATGTAAAATACAAAGACAGAACTTTTCCTGAAACAACCAGTTAGTCTTAGAGTTTCCATACAATCTCCCTCTTGAGTAAGTAATAAGAACAAAATCACATATTGAATGATATTCTCAGAAATGTATGTTTTAATTGGTTCCTGTGCACCATCATGTTTTCCAAGATGGCAGTACCACGAAGCAACATTAATATCTATTCAGAGCAAAGCAGATCATAGCTGGCAGGTAGATTTTATTAGAGACTTATGAGGAAGAAATAAATTAAGCCACAAGGGATAAAACTGAATAGGTTGAGGGCTGACTGAACCCAGAATATTATTCACCCTCCTATGTTAAACTTGTCTGGCTTGCAACTTCAACTAGATTGTCCTTGAAAACAGTAAAATGAGGCACTGTGTTCATTGTGGAGGACCTCTCTTCCAGAAAGCGTAAACGGCACCAGCATTCATCTGAGCTGTCTGTTTCTGCAATGATCCCACTTCACTGATTCACCTTTCTGTGTTGCAAGGAAAGTAGTGAGTTTTCATCTCAGTAACATTGCCATAAACAGAAATTAACTCCTTAAAATTGACAGCTCTACCTTGACTGTATGTGTACCTTAAAACTTTTTTCCACTCTATCAGCTGGCTTACTAAAAACATGGCTTTTCTCTAAAAACCTTTCTCCAGCTTGCAGCAAGTGTAGGTGCTAAGCTGGGTTATTCAAATTTAGTTTAAATCATTACTGACAAGAAAGCGTTATCTGATAAACAGTGGTCTCTGGGTTTAGCTAAAAAAGGATGATTTATAGCCTATCAGATGCAACAAAGTGCTGATGATACGTATGTTTTCAGAAGGATCCAACATCCTTTCTTGCCAGTATTGCAATATGATGCCCCTAGTCATGTCCTCTGCTAGTCAGAAACCAGACAAAGGAGCTGGGTCAGAAGACGTCTTCATCTCCTATTGATTCTGATTAATTTGCTCATATTAGACTTCCGCACACATCTCCCTTCTGAGGCTACAAGCCCCAGCAAGCCTGAGCAGAAACCACTGAAAATCTAGTGATGCAACAGTGGCTGATTTGATGAAAATGAAACATTTTTGTGAAAGTAAATGGATTTAATTGATATTTTTCAAGGTGACATAAATCCTTCTAGCAAGATAAGGTTTCTTTGTTTAATCTTAAATTATGTTAGAATAAAAAAAAAATAAGAAGTTGATCTAACACAATATAAAACTCTGTAACCTCTGCAAGTGATACTACAATTATTTTTATCTTTTTCTCTGCACTGTTGAGTGTACTTACCTAAAAGTAATGTGAGACTTGAAAAGTTTAAAAGCTTGATTTCATTTCAGTTCCTATAGGTGAGCATTGGAAGCTGCTCTTGTACTGCTGAAAGAAAAAGAACAATGTTGTTGAAATAAAGATTTTTTGGACATCTTTTTTTTGTTCTTTTTCAAACATTTTTACAAATCCAACTTGAATACAAATAGATTTATGGGATGCAAATCTTTCCTCTTATTTGTTGTAATTTTTTTGTGGCGTAATATTAGTTAATTGTAAAACACAGAGAAAAGTGGTGGGATACTTCCATCTAAAAAGAAGTATTATTAAGATATGTAATAATTTATTTTTGAAATAAATACTTGAGGTCTTCAAAATGAGGATTATTAAATGATGTCTATTTAAACTTTCATTTTTTTAAATCAGAAAGTACTTCCCTGCAGACAGGAAGCTCATTTGAAAGATTCATCTTCTAGTTGTACAGGTCTTCCACAATGCACAATTGGAGAAAGAAACATTTATCAAAAAAAAAGGTAATATATATATAAAGGAGTGAAAATTGGAGGGCAACTTAAGGGACAGGTCTGATTTCTTTTACATTTAAATTAATCTTTGCAACTGACTGCATTTAAAATTTTCAATGTCCTCTTAACTTTCAGGTCTTTGTGAGGACAGAAGTGTTTTGTGCACAAGGTGACCTATTTTATTTCTTTTTCATCTATATTTTAGCACAAGAAAGTTAGTAGCATCCTAAGATATTATATACTGTAATTATGACATGGTTGTATTTATATAGTTTCAATGCTGATAAGCTTTTTTTTCATGTTCTGCGTGAACCAGTTGCCTTCAATAAGAACTGAAGTGACCTCTTTCTTTCAAAAACTATTTACTGCAGTTGCAAGACCTACATATTCTATTTCCATACACACTGCTGCTAGTTATTGAAATATGCCGGTAGCAGGCTGTTTTTCTTAAGCTGTGGTAACAGCCAAATACAAAAAGTAGCACTGCTATAAATTCATTACATCAGCAAATAAGCTTTAATAAAGCTGGACATTAAGGGTGTACAAAGACTTTTAAAGTTATGGAAGAAACCTTTGAAGCTTCAAAGTGTTCTAGATGCAGTGGTATAAGGATACAAAGAAATCAAGTGAGAAGCATAAGGAGAAGTGATATTTCTGTTATCCAACTGATAAAAGTTGGAATGAGCATTTCTGAAGGGTTTGTGGCTTCCAAGACTTGTCCATTTTTCAACTCATCTCCCCAGCTTGTCTAGCTTTTCGTGTCTGAAAGTTTATGTTTTTGAAGTGTATGATTAGTCCTGAGAAGAAATATTTTGCCTCTTTCCAAACTTTTCCTTTCTTGGACTCTTAAAAAAGTTGAAAAGAGGAAATGTAAAATTATGTAAATGAAGGTGATATTGTAATATAAGCCTGAAAAATAGTCTGTGCCTTTGTTACCTGTCTCAGGTTCTTGGCTTTTATCTCCCACACATCTAACACACCAATGCCTGCCCAAACTCAGTCTTGGTTGCAGGCATTATTCTGGAGATGATGATCTAATCTATTTAAATTAGAAGTTAGGAAGAAATTCTTCACTGTGAGGGTAGTGAGGCTCTGGCACAGGCTACCCACAGCAGCTGTGGATGCCCCATCCCTGGGAGTGTTCAAGGTCAGACTGGATGAGGTTCTGAGCACCTGTTCCAGTGAAAGGTGTCCCTGCACATGGCAGGGGAGCTGGAACTAGATTATCTTTAAGGTCCATTGCAACTCAAGTCATTCTATGATTCTATGTCAGGTCTTTCCCAGTCTACTAGTCTCTAAAGCACTAGAAGCTGAGAAGTCATTCAACTCCTCTAAATTAAAAATGTCTGCTATTGAGCTAACTCTTTTCTTGATCCTCTGTTCTTTCTGCTATACCATTTCCATGTGGCACTAAACAGATACTAAGAGAGGTTCTAGGAAAGCAGTCAAGATAGCAAAAATGGCTTGATTTGATTAAAAGAAAATTCTCTAAGAACATTTGCCTTGTAATAGAGGTTTTGCCAATAGCATTTTTCTTCACTATAGGTTTTACTCTGCAATCTCATGACTCATATGCAACAGTTTGCTAGGGTTTAAAATTGATATGGCCAATCTAATCTCCATTTCATTGATGTGAAACTGAAAACAAATCATTAGGTTATCAGACCTGTCTCCTTCACAAAATTAGAATCACTGAATATTCTTATTTGGAAGGGACCCACAAGGATCATCAAGTCCAGCTCTTAAGTGAATGCCCAGGTGGGTGCTGTTAGCACTGGTGTTCTAACCAACTGATCTATTCAGTGCTACTCTTCTGTTATGGTTACAAAAGCTAGTGGGTGGAGCTTTAGCAAGGAACCTTCACATCATCACGGGGAGTGGGCGGTGTGGGCCTAATACAAAAAAAAGGAGCCAAAGACCAGAAGACGACGAGACCACTTTTTCTCCCAGCGCTGAGGGAGGGGCAGGTTTTCTCAAGCCTAGACGCAGGTAGCTGCTGCTGCCAGGGCTGCTACTGCGCAGGCTGCACCTACAAACCTTGCCAGCAGCAGCCCCTCGAGTTTCCAGCCTCTGCTGTTTTTTTTATCCGTTTGGCAAAATTGTGGGGAGGGGGAAAGTCTCTCAGCCATTCTATTTTTGCCTAGGGAAACCACATGTCAGATGCCATTTTGTCTTTTTTTTTGTCCTAGGAGTGTGGGGACTAGAAAATGATTTCTGCCTTTGTTGGCTTAAAATGCTTTCCTTTGTATCTTTGTAGTTACTGCTATTTCCTTTAGTAAATTGTTATTTTTTTCTTATATGTATTTGTATTGTCCCTTCATTATTGGAGGGAGCAGAGAGAGGTTAAAACAAAAGGGGAGTGGCTTACTTGGAGTTCTATTTCTCTAGTTGGTTTGTTCAAAACCAACACATCATCTAAGTATTTGACTGTTTAGAGGATTGAATAGGATTCAATGGGTTTTTACTGTATTTGGTCTGCAATGTCTTACTCTAGATATTATGTTCATATTATGTCACTAGGAGAATCATAAAATCATAGAATCATAGAATCATAGAATCAGCTGGGTTGGAAGGGACCTCCGAGATCATAGAGTTGAACCCTTGATCCACTACTGCTGCAGTTACTAGACCATGGCACTAAGTGCCACATCCAGTCTCTTTTTAAAAATCTCCAGGGATGGAGAATCCACCACTTCCCTGGGCAGCCCATTCCAGTGTCTGACTACCCTCTCTGTAAAGAAATTCTTTCTAATATCTAACCTAAACCTCCCCTGGCACAACTTGAGACCATGTCCTCTTGTCTTGCTGATGGTTGCCTGGGAAACGTCCATGGCACAGTGCTGGACTTGGCAGGAGCTCTTCTGTGTCTCACAAGCTTGGGCTTCTCCTGACCAAACTGGAGAGGTTTTTCTTCTAAACCGGTCTGGAAAAGTTACAAAGCCAAGTTTGTAATGTGTAGAGGTGCTAAAAATCTTAAAAGGAACTGCCTTTTTTTTTTTCCCTTTGCAAATTTTTCCCATTGTTACTGGAACATCAAAGCTTCAAGGCAAATTTTGGTTTGAGCTCAGACAAAAGCTGAGCAAAAAGAGTTACATGTTGGATTGCTCCTGGCCTGGGAAATTGTGAAGGATATACAACTTTTTGCAGGTATTATTTTGCATTTTCTTTGTCTGCAATTTGCAATATTCTCCAAGTTTGTATTTGAGCAGTGGCTACACATGGCTGATCTTATCTCTTGTCCATACTTTCTCCTTGCAGTTCCCCAAGCTTTATATCTGTGTCAGCAGCTTCCTGGTCTGGCAAGGAAGCTGGTTAGATGAAGGAAAATGTCTTGTGCCAGGAGCAGAACTGGACCAGGTGTCCAGTGGAAGAGGAACCACACACAGAAGTGACATTCTTCTTCCAGACTGACAAATAAACTATATGGTAGATTTATAAGACTAGTAAGGATAGCTAATCAGATACGTAAGTTATTTTCCATGAAGTTTAAGCTATGAGTGCTTTTGCTTCAGTTAGAAGAATGGGAAGACACCACTTACTGCCTTGTTAAGAAATCCTGGGAGACACTAGGATGTAGATATATACCTAACACAGGTAACTCTTCTGTCTGCACCAATTTTGAACAATTTTCAAACATCCTGTTCTTCTAGTCTTTGCAGATGTTTCTACCATGTATTGAATGGCCAAACCTTTATTGCCTGTACAAGTCATACTTACGCAGTAAAATTATTTAGTATATTCTCAGAAACTCAATAAAATGGAAAGCAAAGTACTTCTATAACATTACTCCATAAAATACTGGATGCACTACCCTTTCAAAAATTCCCATAATTTAAAAACTTTTTTAAATAGAAATTTTGTTCTAAACACAGAAGTGAGAAACTGGAAAGTTATATGAGACTGCTAATATTTGGTACGAAAACAAGGTTTATAGAAGAATCAACTACACCAAGACATGGATTTTGTAACTGATTATATAATTTTATGATCTGGAAGTACAAGAGTACAAGAGTACAAGAATTCTTTTCCCAGTGGGTCTGTCTCCTCAGACTGTCGCTTTTGCAGCATAAGAATAAAGTACCTTTGGAAGTGTTTTTTGACAGAAAGTATAATACCTCTTTTCTTAGTTTAACAAGATTACAACTTCGAAATTAAGAGACTTCAGGTGGAAGTGTGGAAAAGGAAAAGAAACAGCTTTTTATTAACAAAATCTGAATAAACAACAAATGGTGCAATCAAAAACTTTCAGAAGGAAAAAAAACCAAAGTCCGAATTCCCCAGGTGTGTGTGGGAGAAACCCGCGGCAACCCGGGGAGTGAGTGGGAGAAAGGCAGGACTGTCCCGGCAGTACAGA
The DNA here is from genome assembly GCF_009829145.1 of Chiroxiphia lanceolata. Classification (NCBI taxonomy): domain Eukaryota; kingdom Metazoa; phylum Chordata; class Aves; order Passeriformes; family Pipridae; genus Chiroxiphia; species Chiroxiphia lanceolata. The sequence continues at coordinate 52,073,149 of NC_045671.1, read as the reverse complement.
AGCTGCTCGCAGGCACGTATGCTCGTGTGCTCGCAGCCAGCAATGAAGAAGTCCCTTTTTCCCCACAGGCAGTCTTGAAAGCAGAATACCTCGCTTTGAGATGGGTCTGTCACTCTCTCGGTCGTTCTCCGCGAGGTGTCCGGTGGGGAAAAAAAACCTTCCTCTCAGGAAAGGAGGCGGCCAAAAACCGGGCTCCTGCTCTGTCCGGTACCAGACCAAACTCAAAAGCCCTCGAACAAAGCACTCCTAGCCCTCTTCGCGGCCACCGTGGTTTCCCCTAGAGCTTGCCCTCCCCTCCACTCCGGCGCTGCCCAGCACGCGCGGCTTCACTCGCCCCACACCCCCATCCCGGAGAAACAGACGGCGGGAATGGAGGAGGGGGGTCACATTGGGAAAAAAAATTCCAACATCTATTTTCAAACCTATGACACCTCTATACAATGAACTGTACTATTTGCCAGGTCTGCTTTTGGTTGTATATGAACTTTGAAATTATATGGGTCTTATGTTGCTCTAATAATTGTAGTCCTCTAGTAGGAGGGAAAGCTTCCCCCAAAAACTCTGCTTTCTCATCTTAATTTGTTCAAATGAGATACTCAGCAGAGCAAAAATGATTGTAAGGGACAATCAATACTGGACTGGTGGTGATTATTTCATGCATATATAATGGAATTTGCTGCCATTTGTGAGGATTTTTAGTGTTTCTTATTAAATTAAATATTATAAAAGTAGAAAAAAAGTTCAATTAAAACAAAAGGAGAGATTGAAAGATATTGAAAATTACAAAACCCATGAATCCAATGTCCAAAATAAATCAGGATCAGCTGAAGTAAAAACATTTAATCTCTATACTGTATTATTAGTTTCTTTCCTAGTTCTTTCTGGAGCACGTGTGCCTATAAGAAAAGCAGTAGGAACAGATAATTATCATGCTGCCAGTAAGTTGAGATATCGTGCCTAGGATTAGCTGGGGTTTAGCAGGAGGACAAGGTCATTGCCAGGGCTCTCCAATTACTACTAATATCACCACCTTTTCTAGTGTGTCAAACGACAACAAGGTTTTGGAGGCTAAATACGACATCAGCAGCTTCTAGATGGGCTAGTGGTAAATGACTGACACTGTGTCTGAGAGTTTTACATTGTTTGTCAAGATAAATTCACAATGAAGATGACTTTCATTTCCAATATAAGCTGTTTATTATTAGAATTGTGCCTATAAACTGCGCTGCAAAATGCCTGACCCTGACAAGAGGGAGAGGCTTTAAATAAAGTTAATGACAAATTCCCAGTGGTATTTGGGATAATTAATAATTTTTATTATGTTACATTTTCAGTGGCTTTTGTTTCACTTTTTAGACTCATAGTTAAATTTATAGTGTTCCTTTAATTAACAGGGTTTTGTTATGCTAACCTGTCAAAGGGCTTTAGGGTTTGGTTCCTGGCAATGCTTTTCAGCATTTATGCAATAAGATTCAGTGGGTGGAGAGAAACCCCTTAACCAGAAGGCTCACAAACTGAATGTTATTTGTTTACTCTTTGGCATAATTTCATTCCTGCTTCCCTGATAAACAGAAAAACAACTTGATAATTCTCTCCTTTTTGAGGGCAGGAAGGGTACAAGGGGAGGAAAAGGAGAGTTTGCATGCAATATGGCAGTTTCACAAGTGAAATTCACAGGATTCCCTAGAATTCAGCTCAAAATGCTTAAGGAGACTTCAGAGTATTCTACCAGTAAACAATTAGTTTCTTCTGGAAATTGTGTTTATTTCCTGTTGTTCATTAAGCTGGTGGGCTACTTGTTCTTACCTACCCTTAATTGTCTGGACCTGAAAAGAAGTTGATGAAATTAAATTCTTTCTTAGTGTCATTGCTTTAACCTGGCTGCAAAATCTGTAGCAGAGCATGAGTGCCCCATGCTCCTGGCTGGGTACCCTCCTGGGGAACACCCTGTTGAACAAGTGAGATGCCCCTGTCAGTGTGGGATGCTACCAGGCAGCAGTGATGACTGTGAAGTGGAGGCTTAGAAACTAAGTTCACTTTCTGAATGGTATGGCCTGAAAATTCTGGGGTTTTCTGACAGAAATACAAGACCACAACCCTGGGGATTCAGCAGTGTTGTGGTTTAGGAATGATATTCTTCAATTTAGTGTTCCCACTGAAACCCCCTAGACCACATGCTCCTTGTTCATCTCTTGCCACATGGTGTGATGGAGAGGAGAATTGGAGGCACAAAAAGGTAAAGATCATCAGTTGAGATAGGAACAATTTACTGGAAACCACAGCAAAATAGAAAAAGTTAACAGTAACAACAGTCCTAATAACAGGGTGTACAAGGTATGCAAATGATTCACACCATGCAGAACCAGGTGCTACCCAACTGCACACTAACAAACTAGAAAAAGCCCCTACCTCCCTGCATATGGTGTGAGGTGGTATAGAATAACCCCAGGGTCCTGGCTGTGCCCCTCCTGCCTGCTACAAAATTAACTCTGTTCTCACCGAAACAACGAGAGGCAGAAAATTTGGCAAGCACTCACTTGTAACATGCAAATGCATTTGAAGCTGCTTTTTATGAAGCAAACTGAAGTTTATAAAAATAGTATAAAGAATTTACATTTCCCAAAAATTGCAGTCCTTCAGAAAAACCGTCTCAATGCCGATCCCAATCCTTACTCTCAACCTGTGGTGTTTCTGCAGTGAACACAGTAAAATGTCTTAAAACCTCCTGCCATTAATCAAATGCCAGGCTGCATTTCTTGCAGACTGAAGGGTGAAACGGCATTCTCATCCTTTGCCTAGTCCTTTTGTATAAATAGTTTTCAATAATCTGTTACAGTGTTTTTCTTATTTCCCATGTAAATAATTTTCTTATAAAAGAGGTCCAGTATGAATGTAACCTTGTAGAATATGTGTGGAGAATAATAAGAAATAAAACTGTCTGCAAATGTGCACTGACTTATTTAATTGTTGGTTGTGATTAAAATTTAAAAAAGTCCGCCCACCTAACCCACCAAAATGCTGATTTGTTTCCATTCTACTTCAGAAGTTGATTTTACAAGTGAGTATTTTTGTGTCCTACAAGAACAAAGGCTTTTGAAGGGAAATCTTGTCCCAGAAGTTGATAGGAGTCTTACCTTGGTATTTTAAAGAGTGAACAACAGAAAAATTGAATTTCCAGCAAAAGAGCATAACATGCCAGTTCTATGAATTACAGTTTTAACCTAGACACAGTGATTCAGGGGAAGTAAGCCGACTGCAGTCTTGTGTACTAGGACTCCAGCCTGCCAACAGAAAATGAGTCTCTCAGGCAGGGCAGGGGGTTGTAACCTCTCAAATACTGCACTTCTGTCTATTGCAGAAGTCCAATGTGGAAAATTGAATTTGTGTTTTGTCATGGTGTTCAATACCCTTCTGTTTTTAAAAATCCAACTCCTTTGAGGTTGAGTTTTCACAAAGCTCGTCACTTGGCAATTTTGCTGAGTGACTCAGCACTCAAGCCTGGACAAAAAACACACAGCAAAACTAAAAAACCCCATCCTAAACCAGAGTTTAGTCTGAGTTTCTGCTCTTTTGACAGCAATCCTGTGTGACTCAGGTTCCTTCTGTCTTTGGGAACTCATGGTTTTTCTCCTTCTGGGGGAATTTATATAGCTGTGAAGCTGTGCTGAGATTTAGCTGAGAAAAACAATATTTCCCAAACACATACACAGAGAGAGAGAAAGGAAAATGCGGGGTTTTTAGTTGCATTTTTCCCTCTGTACTTTCATATGGTTTACTAATCATATGTACTGTGAATTTACTGTGCGGTTAGCAGATTCCTTGTGGGATTGTGTTTTGTTTCTCATCATCTGAGTTATTCATTTTCTAAAGTTGAGTCTTTTTTTCAGGGGAAGAGAGTACGCTTTGTATTTATTAATTATTTTTATTTTTTCATTTTTTTTCCCCCATAAGATCTCCCATGATATCTAAAATTACTTCCTGACTGAAGTAGTTCTAGGTCTGTGAACAACTCAAATGAAAAAGATGGTGTTTGCAAGAGACTGGTGACCTGGAGACACTCAGTTTGAAGACACCTGCTTTCTGCCTTTCTTGGGTGTATTCTGACCCCAGCTAACTTCTTTTCCAGGACGTACAGTGTTCTGCCATTGCTGACATAATTCTAGCTTGGCATGACAGCTGATGTCTGATCCACAAGATTTTAGAAGATTCTTCTGCCCTCAGTTCTTCCTAGTTCTTGCATTTTTTATTCATTTCCTTTGAACACATACAGATCGTGTGTGCAGTTCATTAGATTTGATCCCCTAACATCAGTTGCCACTCCTCCAGAAACTTGCATGTCAGCGCATATTGAACTTTGCACAACAAATGAGTAACTACCAAACTAGATGAGAGCCTCATATATACATCAGAAAAATGTCCTGAATATCAGTAGCCTTCAACCTCACCTAACAGTGGCACTGGTGTTTACTTAATGTGCCTTCAAGTACCCAAACTAATAATGTGTGAGGTAAAAGCTGCCATAGGTCAACATCTAACTGAAACTCAACAATGCATATAAATGATTAAAATATTTATATAACTCCACTGGGCTTAAGTACCTTTTAGAAGTGTCTTTATAGGATTTATGAGCAGCCTTTCTGTTGGGTAGGTTGAAAAAATAGCCACTTCCCGCTACAGCGTGATTGTTAGTTTAACAGTTCATTGACCACTGCTGTTTCTGTAAAACCTGAACTGCTACCCTCCTCTTATACTAAACAATAAACACATTCCACTTCTCAGTCTTCCTCATGGTGAAAATGGATCACAGAAACGAAGAACACGCTTAGTTGGAAGGGAACCCACAAGGATCATGAAGTCCACCTCCTGGGCCTGTACTCCATCAGGCTTGGTGCTGTGATCAGTGTCCTGGGGAGGCTGTTCCAGCACTCAACCACCCTCTGGTGGAAGAACCTTTTCTAGTATCTAACCTAAACCTCCCCTGACACAGCCCCAGGCCATTCCCTTGGGTTCTGTCACTGGTCACCACAGAGAAGAGATCAGTGCCTGCCCCTCTTCCCCTCACGAGGAAGTTGTGGACTGCAATGAGGTCTCCCCTCAGTCTCCTCTTCTCCAGGCTGAACAGACAAATGACCTCAGCCTCTCCTCATACAGCTTCCCGTCAAGGCCCTTCACCATCTTTGTTGCCCTCCTTTGGACACTCTCTAATAACTTAAAATCTTTCTTACATTGTGGTGCCCAAAACTGCCACAGGGGCAGGTGAGGCTGCCCCAGTGCAGAGCAGAGCAGGACAATCCCCTCCCTCAGCCAGCTGGTGATGCTTTGCCTGATGTCTCCCAGGACATGGTTGGCCCTCCTGGCTGCCAGGGCACTGCTGACTCATATTGAACTTGCCATTGACCAGGACCCCCAGGTCCCTTTCCATGGCACTGCTTTCCTGCATGAACATCTGGGGTTGCCCCATCCCAGGTGCAGAATCTGGCACTTGGTTGGTGATTGCCCAGTCCTCCAATTTGTCGAGGTGTCTCTGCAGGGCCTCCTAGACTTTGAAGGAGTCAACAGCTCCTCCCAGTTTTGTATTGTCTGTAAACTTGCTTAGTATCCCTTCCAGTCCTTTGTCCGAGTATTTTATGAAGATGTTGAAGAGCACTGGACCTGAGATGGAGTTCTGTGGAACGAGGCTGCAAAACTCTAACTGTTCTCTTTCTTAGCAGAGTCACAAGAGTTTTGACCCTGAATGAGTAAGTTCTTGGTTGTTTGGCTGGGGGTGCAGGCTTAGATTTTAAAGGTCAAGTTTAATCCAAAGCCACCTTAAATGAGTTTCTTATGAGTTCCTGCATTTTTTTTTCTTTTTAATGACTTGGACATCACACTGCTGCAATTATTGAATGATGATGAGGAATTGAATAGCACTGGAGACAGGGAAATTAGAATCCCCTAATTCATCCTGTGCTTTGAAACTGAAAGCAAATTAAAAGTAGTTTGAATTAACAAGATAGAATTTAAAATGCAGAGGACAGGTGTTTTTCTATCCGAAGTGTGTAATAACCACAGTATAAAAAGTCAAGCCGGGATGTATATTGGTGCACAACAATATCAGTGTAATAAGTAACATTTTTTTCCCCCTGATTTTTTTGTTTTGTTATACTTTTCTTTTTAATGATTTTAGAGCAGTTAGATTCTGTCCTTGTGGAAAGGGCACAATTTTCTCATATTTTCTCATTTGGGTTTATGTAAGCTGACATTTGCTGTGCCATTTGTCTCACTCTTAGCTATTTAAAGGTGCTTGCCCAAAGAATCCTTTTGGGAACTGGCTTTCTAGACTCGGGGCTGATGTAGTGAAGGTTTCTGGGTGAAACCTTCTAACCTCTTCAAAGAAAAGACAGATTTGACCCCAAAGCTCTTATTCAGAACAACCAGCCACAAGGTGACCATCCTGCATGACCTGTGGAATATACTCCACACTATTTTTAGACAGCACAGGATGCACTCAAGGTCAAATGACACAGTCCACGATTAACAAAAAATTCTTGCAGAAATATTATTCAATATTAAGCCACAAAAATGGTCCCAAAGAGAAGAAAATCCAGAGAAGGTAGATTGAGATTTGACTAGTATCAGTGCTCTTCTTGGCCATCTTGAGTTACTGATTTTTTCACTCTAAAAAAACCCAAACAAACTGGCATTTATAATTTAAAGGTTAAAGGAAATGCCTTGGGTTTGTGCTTATAAACATGTGTGTATGTGTGCATATACATAAGAACTTACATATCTCCTCTTGTACATAGTGTAATTTTATGAACATAGAAATATGCTTCTTTTTCAATCTTTTATTTTTCCACAGAAAGTGATTATCCATATCTATGAACTGACTACTAGCATGGTTTAGGCAAACAAATACACACCAAAAATTAGTGGTCTAAATGTAAATCAAGCACAAATATATAAATAAATGCACATTGAAGATGAAGAATGGGGGGAAAAAAGCTTTTTACTTTGCCATACATAGTTTGAAAAGATTCTCTGTAAAAAGTTCATAGGAACACATGTGTAACAGAAAAGAAGACTTAGGGGTCTGTGAAAAGGACAAGAAATCAGAAAAAATTTCAATATTCTTCCGAGTTTTCAGTGTCAATATTTCAATATTCTTTGGAGTTTAGCAAATCACTTAATCACATTCAAATACCTTAATAATTAGACAGCTGTTAGACAAGAGTTGTAGAAGAATTTAAGTATTCAAAGTGATGTAGGAAACTTTTTTTCACTGAGATTTTAAAAATTTCAATATGTATTTAACTATTAGAAGTATTAAGAAATAACTTGATCATCAAATGCAGTGCTACATGTCTATTTCATCCAACAAAGAGAAGCTCTAGTCATTACTTTAACTTTTTTTGAAACTGAATTGTTACAGTAGGACTTGAAAAATTCACACTGTTATTCACAGTGGTTAATAGTTTATTATACAGCTTTCTAGTTGAGCTTTGCTACAGTTGCTAAACTCAGTATGTTTTTTTATAGTCTTGTGAAACTGGACAATTGTGGGGGTTTTATCTGACTTTTTAACTTCTGTTTAGATCTGAAGAAAACCTGAAATGCTGGTCAGACGGGTAAATACTTTTGTCATGAAGAATAATAACACTTTGTGTTCACTTGAAACATCAGCTTTAAAGAATTTAAACTCAGTAACAGAATGCATTCATTTTACTGAAATTTGGCATCAGTATCCCAAACCAAGGAACTTGTTTTGTTTTTATAAAAGGAGATACATATACACACATGATGTACAAATTATATATAATGTCATAGGTAAAAAGTGTTACTTTTAAATAGAAGAAGCCTTCTGAGTTAAAAGCACACTTTAGAGATCTAACTAAAAGTTTTAAAAGTAATTATTTTCAAATATCTTTCTCTGCACACATACTTCCATTTTGTGACTATTATCAGTTATTCTTGCCTCAGCTGTAAAAGTTTTTTCTGGAAATTTTCAGTCATACTGTGCTGTGCTTTCAGCAGATCTCACCAGTTGAATAGGGTCGGCTCTGTTCTTCCTACAGCTAAGGGAAAAATAATAGTGCTGATTCAACTTTCCTCTGAATCAATATTAAGCTCAGTGGTGTGCTAGAAGTGAACATATTCTTTTTAAGGAGATCAAACAAGATCCTGATTGCTCCTGGATTAAGGAATCTTTGATACATTTTGGAAGTTGAAGACTTCTGGCTCAAAGCCAGATTAAAATTCGGAGATAACTTTCTGCTGCTTTAAATCGTCCTTACGTTATCAATTAGCCCTGATGCTCTGTCCTAAAGCTTTGATAATGCAGCCATGTGTTCATATGAATGTTATGATTCACCCCTAGGGAAGTTTTCAAAGCTGTTTTTTTGGTACTTGCAACACTAGTTTTGTTTTGTTTTGGTTTGTTTGTTTGTTTTGTTTTGGTTTTGTTGTTGTTATTTTTCTTTTTTTTTCACTTCGTGACATACTGAAAGATAGCTAAGCACCATCTTGAAAATGTAAAGGAAGGAATGACATCGTCACATTTTAGAAGGTATGTTTTTTTCCAGCAGATTCAAATTTAATCCCTTTGTATGGGTAACCCTCCAGAAAGCAGGCATCTTTGAAAAGTTGGCAACATTTAGAGATACTAAGATTAAAAAAATAGTATTCTGTATTCTGTATTTTTTACAGGTTCCAAATAACTAGTTGATTTTTGCCACCACAAACCACTGTACGTGTCAGTGATGTAATATGATAAAGTGTCATAAATAGTCTGAAAAAAAGGATAACAATGAGAAAGCATGGATGCAGGAGATGAGAAAACACTGAAGAGTTCAGAAAAATTTAGTGAGGATAACAAAAATTTTAATTGTTTGATTAAGGAGAAGGTAACTTGGGGTTTTTTGTTTCTATCTGTCTGCAAGAAAGCAAAGCAGCATTTGATGAAATCAACAAGGTTTGAGGCAAACCATTTAATGGAATAAAAATCTATGTGAGCATCAAAATTGACCAAAACAATGATTAAAAACTTGAAGATATTTTTGAAAATCCAGCATTTTTCACACTCCAGTCAGAGACCAGCATGAAAGGTGAGTGTTTCTCTGTAGCTGAGTTCTTGCACCTTCTTCACTGAAATTGTTCAGTGACTAATGTCACTTGAGGGACAGAAAACAGGGCTGAATAAACCTCTTTGTAATCTGGTATGACAACATCTACAGTCTCTTATTGGAAACTGTATCATGGTAAACAGACTGTTCCAAAATTGTGTTTTATTCTAATGGTTTCTCTGGCATAGCAGGACTAGGACAAACATGCTGTTTGAAGCCAGAACTTTGCTTTACATGATGAATACATATAAACTGAATAAAAGTCAGTTCTCTGTTATCATTTCAGTTGCCATTATATATCAGCATTTTTTCCCATAGCCCACATCACTACTTAAAAAGTACTAGCGATACAGAAAATTCACCTATAGAACCATAAGAAATATACCCCAGAAACAGTTCAGCAATTCTGTTTACATTCAGGAGCAGGAGTGGCAGATCTTTCATGGAAGAGAATTTCTGCAAGGTATTTTTGTTCACTCCTTTCAGGAAGGGTGAGGGGTACGAAATGACAGTTTCTAAACAGATCATTCTAAGTGAATCAGATAATTTAAAAGTGAAAACAGAAATATCCCTATTTAAAGTAAAAGGAGGTGCTCTAAATTTCTTGGAAAATAGTTGATCCATAAAAAAAAATATGTCCCCTGGAAGAGGGCCAAGCTTTTGGTATTATGAGCTGTTTGGTAGCAGGTAGTGCGAATCTAAGCTGCAAAAGGGAAAGTTTTAACATCGTCTTTTCCCTTCTCTGGTTTGGGAAGAAGAAATGTCTGTAATGTGTAGAGGGACAGACACTGTCGTACACAGTTGTAGATCAATTCAAAGAGAAATGAGTCCTGCCGTACAACAAACCATGTGTCTATTTGTGCGTGGCATTGAGCTGCTCATTTTGTAACGATTACATTGCGTTAATGCTATTCAACGTCGTGTAAGTCTCAACTTCTTGCAGGATCAGGCTCTGAGTGCTGAAAACTAATCTTTACAAGCAATTCTTACAACATATCTGTGGGTGACAATGAAGTAAAAAAAAATTTTGAAAAAATCACAGCCAGCAGTTATATTTGCATATGATTCAAAGGAACTGCTAATGAGCTACACAATTTCTCTTCAGAAAAAGAAGAAAAAAAAAGAATAAAAATGGCTTATGAAACATTTTTGGCAGTTTCTTCAAACTGTTTTAGAAAAATGCAGGGAAAGGTTAAATGCCTTAAAATGGGTATTTTTGACACTTGGCCTTTTATCCCACTGAAATTCTTCCAACAATTTTTTTCATGTTTTTAACCGCATGTGTCAAACATGCAAGGGAAGAACAGCCCTGCAATGAACTTGAGATATGGAAAGTCTTAGCAACTGGAGTACTCACTATTTTTGAAAGAGTATGTGGACTCAGAGCCCTGTGCTGTTCTTTTCAGCTACATGCTGGCTGTGTTACTCTGTTTTCTTTAAGTGCTATTTCATCGAGGTCTGTGTTCTGTCTGGGGTGATGTATCTCAGTGCAAACAGCTCACTGTTAGCCATTATGTACCTATTAGCACTGATTACTTTCTGATAGCGCTTCACCAGTTGGTTTCACTCACTTTGACAGGTTTGGTGCTTTGTTTAACCTTTAAACTAGTGGGCAATAACATTGCTGACAGAATTGGAGAAATAATTAAGGAAAACTTACTCAAGGCATAAGAAAACAACTGTAACAAGGCAGATCTTTCTGGTGGGTTTGAACTGTCAGCTGAAATGCAGGAAAAGGATGGAGCAACCATGAGGCCGTAGCACACTGCAGCATAATTATAACTATTTCTCATTTAATCTGCAAGAATACAGTTTAAAGAAATTATTACTGCTTTACTAATCTTATTTTTTTCTCTCTCTAGGTGCATACTCTTTTAGACTAGGAAATAATTTTTTATCTGTGTTTTTTTCAGAATGTATAAGGCTTTCAATACTGTGAGCAGAAAAGGTCTATGGCAGATTTTGGAACGTTTAGGATGTCCTCACAAGTTCTTAAAATGATCATCTTATTTCATGAGGATCAGCACAGCCAAGTCAGATATGGTGATGCACTTTCTGAGTCCTTTCTAATTACCAATGGTGTGAAACAAGGCTGCGTTCTTGCACCAACCCTGTTCACAGTCTTCTTCAGCATGATGCTCCAAAGGAACACGGCAGACCTCGATGAAGAAGGTGGTGTCTACATTCGATACCGTACTGATGGAAGCCTGTTCTACCTAAGGCGACTGAAGGCCCACACTAAGACCTTAAACCATCTTCTCTGGGAGCTGCTCTGTGCTGATGACGATGCCCTCGTCGCCCACACAGAAGCAGCTCTGCAGCGTTTAACATCCTGCTTTGAAGACACTGCTGAGCTCTTTGGGCTGGAAGTCAGCTTAAAGAAGACAGAAGTTTTCTATCAACCTGCACCTCGGGAAGTCTTCCATCATCCCATATCACCATTGGCGAATCAGAGCTCAAATCAGTCCAGCAGTTTAATTACCTAGGTAGCATCATCTCCTCGGATGGTAAGATCGATGGAGAGATAGACAACAGGTTAGCAAAGGCATATAGTGCTTTCGGAAAACTTCATAAAAGAGTCTAGCAAAATAAACACCTGAAGAAAAGTACAAAGATCAGTGTTTACAGAGCCATTGTGCTGTCTGCTCTTTTATATGGGTCAGAATCATGGGTCATTTACCACCACCACCTGCAACTCCTAGAACACTTCCATCCATGCTGCTTCCGTACAATCCTAAACATCCACTGGTCAGATTATGTGACCAATACATCTGTTCTAGAACAAGCAGCAGTCACAAGTATTGAGGCCATGTTGCTGAGAACACAGCTGCATTGGGCAGGACATGTCTCAAGGATGAAGGACCACCACCTCCCTAAGATCTTGCTTTATGGTGAACTTGCCACTGGCTGCCCCAAGAGAGGAGCCCCAAAGAAGAGATACAAGGACTCCCTGAAACAACATCTCAGCTTTAGCCACATTGATCATCATAACTGGTCTACTCTGGCCTCCAGTCAGGAGGTCTGGAGACACACCATCTATAATGCTGCTGCTTCTTTTGAGAACGCATGCAGGATCACTCTCAAGGAGAAAAGACAACGCAGAAAGAATTGTGTCTTGCTGACGCCATTCAAGGAGTCTTTCTGCTGTGCCTTTTACAACTGGACGTGCCTATCTCGCATTGGCCTCTTTAGCCACCAGCGTGCTTGTAACAAATGTGGGTAAATCTTCGTTCGTGAAGCCCAGCCATGATGATGATGATGAACATTAGTGAGAATACTTGTAGCTTAGAGAACGTTTCTGTTTTGATTTACGAGGGAAAAAGAAAACCTCAGTATTTTTAAATACTGTTTGTAAAGCTGTTACTAAAAATGACAACCTAAAATCAAACTTTTAATCTGCTAGTGCTACAAAACAACTTGAAGATTACCTCATATGAAAGAAATCAGATAATAATAAAAAAAAGTCCTTTCTCACAAAACTTTCCACCCAGCCAATTTATGTTTGACAGTGTTTTGGTCACTTCTACTGGGCTTTTGCAGGAAACTAAGTATGAAGTCCCAAGCAGGAATTAATTAAAGTTGAATCAGTTTGGTTATTAATACATAGATAACTATTGGGGTGCAAAAGTGAAGAAAACATCAAGTTCAACACTTCTCCAAAAGGAAGCCATTTTATGTTGGGTCCTTTTTGCTTGATTTTGACTTGTTCAGCTGTGTTCTTTTACATTTCATCGTATCAAAGCTGTCTTGCCATTCTCACCTACGAAGTTGTGGACTTGCTTATTCCTAGCACACGCTGCAGATAACACTTAAGAAGCATTTTCTAAGTTTCTGCAAATCTCTGCAAAATCATAGGCAGGGCCCCAGCCTCACTTTGCATCATTGCACTAAGCTGGAAACTGCATCAGATGCAAAGCTGCATACTGAAGAGACAAAACAGTCAGAGCTCTTGAAAGAAAAATAAGCTGGAGGGAAGCTGATATGATAGCTTCCTGGTAACTGCCTTGACACCTAGCTTGAATTTTTTGTTGCTTGGAGAAGCAACACTCTCCCAGTATTGGGAGAGTGTTGGGAGAGGTTCCCATGAGATAATGATGTTGCTGTGGCAGGAAAACCTCTGTTGTCCTTTGGTTCTTGATATATAGTATTTCACACCCTCAACGGGTCTTCTCTCCTTAGCTGGTCCTTGCCAGGTTTTAAGCCTTATTGTCCCTCTCTGTAGCCCTTCATGGACTAGTAGGACACCAGTTATGGCTCAGAGCTTGGATTGTATGAACAGTAATCACACAGAGTTTTCATCTCTTTAGTAAAGCCAGAAACTTTTGTTTGTTTGGTTGGCTTGTTGGTTTTGTTTCTGTTTTTGTTTACAGGAGTATTCAGCAGTGTCACAGCAGGGGAAAACATTTGAAGAGGAGGATATGATTGTTAACCTACAGAAACAACGGAGGCATTCACAGCAACTGCTGTGCATATTCAACTACTTCAGAGATGGCCACCTAATTTAAATCAAGCCAATTTCTGAAAATGAGTTTTCATGTTTCCACTCTTCCCTTTTACTGAGAGTGATTCAATCTGTTTTGGAAGAAATATAGTGCTCCCTTTTATGACCAGTATAATTTTCTCAAACGCTTAGTGAAGATGCAGACTTCCTGAAAGGCAACCTGGTATTCTGCAACTAGTACAGCACAGAAAATCCAGGTCTTTGTAGCTGGCACAAGATAGGCAACCTCCAGTGAAAGCTTTTCTGGAATTTTCCTTTTTTTTTTTTTTAAACTTTTTTCACTCAGTTAAAAATGGAATCCATCATAATCTCTGTTTTTCTATCAGCCAAATGATATGCAAATTGTGGAAAACATGCTTTATTGCTGCATACAGATAATTAAAATCTAAATAATATCCCAATACAGTAGCCACGATAATCTGTGATCATTAATAATTTAAGAGTTTGTAAGTCATTAAAATATAATGCATTCATTATTTTCCTCAGGTTGACTAGTGCATTACATGATGTGATGTATTTATAATTCATATCCCTCCTTGCTTTAGTTGTACTTTCTTTGGCTGTGATAATAACAAAAATAGGCTACTTGCCCTTTTTGTTAGATGTACAATACTGACATCAAGCAAGTAGCACAGTTGTCCCTTAATTAAGTGTGATAACCAAGCTAACTTAGTGTCCTTTCATCACTCATTTATCATCACTTTTATTGTTCATAGTATTATTTCTTATGCCAACTGTAATACTCCTAAGCTACATAAATGTGTAAATACTTAATAGCAAAAGATTTCAGCATTTCTCACAGCTCATTTTAAAACTACATTGTTGAGCGCATGGGTAACAAATGTCTAAAGTAATGTGAATTCATCTCTGGCCAGGTAGACAGAGCATTTCTTGGGTTCTCTCCTTTAATAGCTTCAGTAACCAGAAAAGTAAAGAGAAGGCAGGTATTAATGATATGTTCCATTCCCCCAAAAGAGAGAAATTCTGAGCTCTCCCCTCATTCTTTTACTACATACGATTTTTTCTAAAGAGTACATGGAGACTGGAGAAGATTTTGTTATCACATTTTTTCACCCCTGTGCATTAAGGTCTCTTGACAAATACAACATCATGTGAAGGAAATGAGAATGATGTTTTCCCTACTACAGTATGCGAATTTGAAATCATCTTTATCTCATTGTAAAGTGTACGACATGCTTGACACCTCAAGAGGGTGCGCTTATAATGAGGGTAGGGATAAAGATACCAAGAATAGTGTTAATTAGAGGATTATAGTGCAGTTCTTGCAACAAAAAGATGGAATATGGGGAAACTCTATATGAGACTGTTCTAAAGACAGTCTTATTATTAAAGATGCTGGTGCCATTACTTGTGGTGAAAATAAAAGTATTTATTTTGATGAAGCAGATCAGCAGGACCGCAGGAATAAATGGAATTGGGTCATTATATGTAAACTGAAATCACCTTCTCTAACTGCAAGGGAAGAGCACTTATACATGAATTCATAAACCCCAAACCAAATGAATTGGTTAGAGATCAGCAGCCATATGAATTTCTCAGTAAATGTCTCTCACCCCATTGACACTTTTTTCAGTACTCCATATGCTAGATTGCAAACTACAGATTTAGCCCTTTTGCCCAAAGGCATCTGAACCTGTGAAAAGCCTAGCTGAAGCAGTGTCTATTGTTCATTGACAACTTGTCAATTTACTTCCAGGCAAAATAACTCATAAACATGATAAGTAAGGCAGATAAAACAAGAATTCTTTCACACTTTACAACTTTACTGCAAAAATGACTTATTTTTCATAAATGTGTGAAATCTCCCCTCAGAATTGTGACTGTGCATTGAACTTTAAAACTGTGTGGAAACCACACATGCATCTCACGATCTCTGTCTATAATAAGATGAATGTTAAATATTAAAAATGCATTAAAAGTAATAAAATGAAAGATATTCAAAGGCTCAACAACATTCTCATATTGCTAGCTGTTTTTCCTGAGTTAATAAAAGTTAATTTTAGGGAAAAAATTCCAAAAGACAAATGTTTGAATACCAGTCTTTAAACTGACATTCATGTATTTCTTTAATGGTTATTATATAAATCTTTCCACTTCTGGAACCATATAAAACTCATTTACTTCATAGACAGTGGCAAAGAGCATTAAATAGAAATCAATGACTTACCAATTTAAAATATGTTCATACAAATAGCTTCCTAGTGCTCAGTAACAATGATGATATTTTTCACAAAAGATATTTAAATGATTAATTTTTTATACATTGCCATACAGACAATTTTGCAATCACACACTCAGGATTTAGTTGACTGCACATTCACACACACAGATTAGTTATTCAGAAGGCAAACTTCAGAACAGGTTGCCAAAAAGCAGCTATAGAAATGATATTATTGTACATGCCATTAGGCAAAGACCATGTTTATAATGCTAAAAATATTACTTTATTTTTTGTCAAAGACAACTGGCAGTTGCCTCTTCTCCCTTTGTTCACTTCCTTATTCTTTCTCGACATATGCTACCTTTGTAATTCCATGGGAGCATAGATGGCCTTTCCTGTGTGCAGGTGTAGATCCTCTAGCACACTGTATTTCTGACCTCTGATGTGGTGCTTCCACAACATGTGCAATAGGTGCTGTGAAATAGTACGACTAAAAATTGAAGAACAATGCATAATTTTATGGTAGATTTCTGTTGGGCCGTTGGTGCATCCAGCTGGGCTCAATGGGGCTTCTCACCTTCTGGGGAGGTCCAGAGCTCCCAAAAGCCTCCAGCAAGCCCTGATGGGTCAAGGTTGTTCTCCACTGGCTGATAGCATGGCCCATCCCTACTCCAAAACTTATGATGGCACCCATTAATTAGCTAAGCTGTGAAATGGAGCTATTGGGAAGTGGTTACTTTCTAAATTTGATTGCTTTTAGGAAGACATGGTGGTCTTTGGATGAAGGGAAGAAAGTTAGGAACAGTTTTCTGCTGAATTACTGCCTTCTAATTAGCCAGAGACTGTAAATGAAAAAGTGATTTTTTTTTTCTCTTTTTCCAATTATATTCACCTATGACCCTGGGATATGTTGAGCCTTAAACTTCTATTTTGAGTAAGGAGTTAAATAGCATTAAAAATGCAACCAAATATTTGTGAAATATTTTCTTCTAATCTAATCATAAAAAGTATTCCAACTTTAAAAATGGTATTTGAATTATGAGTATTTTATTAATATTAGATGATTATTGCCACTTACAAAAAAAAAGGGAAAGGGAATTATGAATTTATCATCAGCTACTAATTCAAAACAGAAACTTGCTTTCTGTTTACACATCCTTTCAGGTTTTTATTACACGCTCATTTTAACCAATTGCAACTGTAATTATAAATGTATATAATATAAATATACATATAAATATAAATTTATATATAAATATAAATTTATATAATTATAAATTGCACAACATAGATAGTAATTTGCTTTCAGTTTTATCTTTGGGTGCTATAAATCACTTACCATTGTTTTTCAAAGAACTCTACTATAGAATAATGCAAGAGAGATTTTTGGGAGCTATGCTTTTAACAACTGATATATAGTATGTATAAAATAGTGGAATGATTTAAAGTTTAATGCTCTCTAATGTACAAACACCCACACATACAGCAATTCTGCATATATGTATTCTCAAACACACCTGAATTATATAGTCATAATATTAATCACTTCCATATAAGACACAGAATATTTCCCTTCCCACACCACCCTCCCCCTTTTTTTTCTTCTGTGTGTATTAAGAAGTTGGTATTACTGCACATCATGTACCAGACACAGATCCATAGCACTGTGAACAATTAAAACCCATCTAAGGATATGGGCCAGGTCCAGAGAGTGGTGCTGCATCCAGTTGGCGGCCAGTCACTAGTGGTGTCCCCCAGGGATCAGTGTTGGGCCCAGTTCTGTTTAATATCTTTATTGATGGTCTGGATGAGGGGATTGAGTCCACCATTAGCAATTTGCAGATGACACCAAGCTGGGGGAATGTGTTGATCAGCTGGAAGGCAGGAGGGCTCTGCAGAGGGATCTGGACAAGCTGGAGATATGGTCTGATTCCAGCGGGATGAGGTTCAACAAGGCCAAGTGCCGGGTCCTGCACTTTGGCCACAACAACCCCATGCAGCGCTACAGGCTGGGCACAGAGTGGCTGGAGAGCAGCCAGACAGAGAGGGACCTGGGAGTTTGAATTGACAGGAAGCTGAACATGAGCCAGCAGTGTGCCCAGGTGGCCAAGAAGGCCAATGGCATCCTGGCCTGGATCAGGAACAATGTGGCAGATAGGTCCAGGGAAGTGATTCTTCCCCTGGACTCAGCCCTGGTGAGGCCACACCTGGACTACTGTGTCCAATTCTGGGCCCCTCAGTTCAGGAAGGATATTGAGGTGCTGGAGCAGGTCCAGAGAAGAGCAGCAAGGCTGATGAAGGGACTCAAACACAAATCCTATGAGGAGAGGCTGAGGGAGCTGGGGCTGTTCAGCCTGGGGAGGAGGAGGCTCAGGGGAGACCTCATCACTCTCTACAACTCCCTGAAAGGAGGTTGTAGCCAGGTGGGGGTTGGTCTTTTCTGTCAGGCAGCTATCAGTAGGACAAGAGGGCATGGTCTTAAGCTGTGCCAGGGGAGGTTTAGGTTGGATATTAGGAAGAAATTTTATATGGAGAGAGTAATCAGGCATTGGAATGGGTTTCCCAAGGAGCTGATGGATTCACCATCCTTGGAGGTTTCTAAGATGAGACTGGATGTGGCACTCAGTGCCATGGTCTAGTAACAGCAGTGGTATTGGATCAAGGGTTGGACTTGATGATCTCAAAGGTCTTTTCCAACCAGTTGATTCTATGATTCTATGATTCTATAATTCTATGATATCTATCCTTGTTTTTCCATTACAGGCACAAATTTTGGTACTGACAAAAGCACCATACTCCTCAGAGTATGCTGGGCCAACTTACTTAACATCTTCTTCTCCTCATATCTTTTTGCCAGACTGTTTTCTCTCCAGATGTGGTAATAATTAGTTGAAGGTTGTGAACAGAATGGTTGGGGCTGAAGGATACTTCAGCAAAATGTTGTGTGTGCAAAGATGGTTACAAAATGGGAAAGAAAGACAGTTTTATTTAGTTTGCAGTGGAGTTAAGAGAATATTTAACTTTATACTGGTGTTGCTTACTGATCATCAGTCACATCCTAATAACAACTTGTGTACAGTAAGTAAAAACTCTTATTTAATAGATTTCATCAGAAGTCCTTGAGATACCACCCTGCATGGTGCCAAATGCACTTTCCTGTAAGATTACCAGGCTGCTGTCATTAACAGTATCATCATCTTCAGAACCATAATTATTAGACTATATATTTACATGTGATCATGACTGAAGATCCATTTATTAATAAAACTTTGTTATGCAATGTTTTTCTTACCATCCCTCTCTTTTCACCTGTGATTAAAATACTGACACTGCAACAAGCAAGTTGTGAATCAAATAGTACAATAAATCAGTGTAAAATGGAAGAGAGATGTATTTTTATTTCACATTAGGAAAAACTCAGTAACTAGCTGCTAAAAGAACAGTTGATTCACTTGAAAAAAAACCACCACAAATGAAACTGAAAAACATTTCACTCATTTGCAAGCCATTAAAGGGTTTTTAAGGTTGACTTTTCTGGAATATTTTGATACAATACTGAATGATAGCAAACTCTTCATGTAACTGGAAACTGAAAAATAAATGGGGATGTTAACACTTTTTTTTCTGTAAGATAAAGAGTAATATGACTTTTAATTAAAAGTGACTGATTTGACATTTATACTCACTATTTTAGAAAACAAATGCATTAACCGTAAATTAAAAGATGTAATATTGATGACGTTATTTCTTTTTTCCTTTTTAGTTCTGTTTCTTGCCGCCTTTCCATAAAGTTAAGCTATTTAGAAATGGTTTTACTTTTGGCCAAAATATGCTTCTCAATGTGAATGGAACATGACTTTAATTTAATTTATAATTTTTGTTCAGTTCAGCATTAGGAAATTATACAATATACCAATATCACTCTCATGATAGTGGCAGTTGTTGGATAAATTCTATTAAAAGAGAAAGAGAAGAATGGAACCAAGGTACTTTTATTTTCTTTCCGGTCTGAATTCACTGAGACTACAGGGTTGAAAGCCCCTTCAATGAATCCATCCCTAGCATTGTGAAGGAGCACCAATGGTTTTGTAGAGCAAAGATGTTTTAAAAATTGGCCAAGATTCAGAAGACACTGCTGCCTTGTAAATAAAAGGGGTGGCAGCTCTGGAAGGCTTAGAGCCAGAGTTAAGTGCTAGTGTGAGTGATGATAATCTTTTGAAGCTGGAGGTACCTGTGGGTGCATGTGAGTGTCAGTGCCATTGGTGGGTTCCTTCTGGACCATACACTGTTCCCACCACTCCAACACAGAAGTAAACGCAGATGAAAACACTTGACTTAATTATCTTCAATTGTGTTTTGGTACATTGACTTTGGGGACTCTTTATTCCTTTAGTAAAACAAGTTATTTAATCTGCCTTATTATGACTCCCAGTGTTAATTAAGTGACCTTTGGCAGCTTAAGGTATATGAGTTTGATATTCTGGAACAGACAGCAATCCAACAGGAACTCTGTTTCAGAGGAAAATTTTTTTTTTAGAGTTGCAGGTAGTTTTAAGAGGTACCATCCAAATTTCATGGTGTTCAGTATGTGGATAACATTGGCTGGAATACGAATCTCAGGACAAATAATTTCAGCCCACTCAGTCTTTTTTATTTAACTATCACAATATTTCTTTTTCTTCCACTTCCTTTGTGTGCAGGTACATTACAAACTGTAGTTAACTGTCAAAAACTGCAGTTAACTAGTTTTGCAACCATTTGACTTATAAAAAATATAGAAGCTCAAGTATCAGAGATTACAGTTAATGTTTTTTAATAAATTATTTTTTAATAAATTATTTAAAAAAATTCATTCTAGATGATTCACAATTTTTCTTCTGGAAACAGAAAGTAAAAAATCAATTGTTAAAATGAAAATTATTTTCTGGATAATTACTGGAAAATTTCCGACAACTCTTACTTGGGATTGTTTTGGACAACTAAACCTTACACAACTTTTTATGGGTAATTTTTCACAACTTTTATGAGTAACTTTACAGAATTATTCACCACATCTAATTTAACATTGGCAAAGTCAGAAGAAAGATACATACCTGTGATAAAAGTACTAGAGTAAATAGAGAAGAGGATGGGAAGATGTGCAGCAAAGGAGAATGGTTTTGCCCTCTGCCTTTGGCTCCACACAGACCAGATTTTGTATCTACAAATTGCCCAGTAATTCTCAAGACAATATCTTAACTGAAGAGATGTTTAAAATCTTCTGATAACTGAGCAAGCATTTAGATTACCTACTGTGAACTAGCTAAAGTCTACTTCACAGCAGACATTCTCAGAAATTCATCTCTATTAACACAGTCAACTTGCCTGCTGACAAGACACCTGTTTTTTCAAGTCATACTAGTCCTTCCACATATACTCAGAACATAGGTAAGCATTACATTTGGGCCATTAATTTCTTTCTTATAAAGTGCTATACTGATGCATGGTTGCCACTACACTGAGAGAAATTTACAACCCAAGACTATTTGGGTTTGTCTATGGTGTACAACTTAGCTGCACTCCCCAAATGGACAAACCACAAGAATGAAACAATTCTTTTCTTTCACCACCTTTCCCAGGTATTTTTCTATGCAAATTATTGCAATTGAACTAGTGCTGCATAAGACACTTTGCAGAGTTACACGTTAGTGCTTAATATACTATGTGTAAGACTCTTTACTCAGGTTATCAGTTAAAACAGTTTAAATAGATTTATAGCAATACCTTTACTTATTTATTTTGCAATTTTTCTCTGCCCCCCTATTCTATTAACCTTCCATTTGGTCAGTAAATTTATGGAGTCTCTGGTGCTACATCCTCTGTTTTCAAACTAAGGGCAGCCTTCAGAGGCGCAAAGAAGTGAACCCTGCTGAATGCGTAAGTGGAACATAGTGTATTTGCAGAGGTATGAGCTGCTGTGAAGTGATGGTTACTGAGAAATAGGAGCTAGCGCTTACAGTGCAATAAATCCTTAATGCAACAGATGGTTTCACAGGCGTGATGCTGTAAACACCACACAGGTAGGAAAAGGAACTGTGATCCTCCCTCTGAGCCAGGCTATTCAACAACAGGTTTTATCCACAGCTAGTTCAAGACAGGCTGATTCTCATCATGCAGAGAGCCAGTAACAGACAGGGATGGATTTGAAGGTTCTCCCAGGTCAAAAGCCCCTCTTTTCTTATCTCCAGCTGGTGTAAATCCTCCAGACCCTTTGAAGCTAATGCAATTCTAAGACATTACTGCAGCTGGAGAATACACTTCTCAGTTTCTCTGGTTTTGGAGGTCATGCAGTGAAGTGCATGGTGCAGTTCAGTGAGGCTTTTGCAGTAGAGATAGTAGTGAAATAACTCCAGCACCATTCCAGGTATTTGGTAATTGTTTTGGGCTTCCTTCACAGGCATCCCTGCAAGAATTAATGTAACTAACAAAGCAATTATGATATAATTTCATGAGTTCTACACATTACAGGAGATTCTCTACACACTCTCTCAAAATTACCCTATCTTACAGATGCGATGGAATTGAGAATCTGAATAAAATCTTCAGGAACTGAAGAACTGGAAATTTAACATTTGCTTCTCTCCAGTGCATGAAAAAAAAGTAAAAATATGCTTTCTTCAGTGAACCGGTAGTTCATCATTGCTCCAGGTAACTTGGTGGAGCTATCATAACACTGTCTTCACCTAACATCTCAAGGCTGTATTGTGGTTTGCTATTTTTGTCAGGGATCATGTCTAATTCAGAATGTTTTCTATGTCCTTATTGTCTACTAAGGTATGTTTTTATGTTAAATTTGAAACCAAAAATTACATCTTCATGGCTCCTTTTATTTATAAAATATTTTTTTATATAGCACAAGGCAGATTAAAAGGGCTTAGCCATGTTGATTAATATGGCAATAGCTAGATGCAGTCTAGCTGTGAAAGACCTTGGAGAAGTCCCACTTGCCTTATTTCCCACCCCCAAGTGAGACATCAATGAGCATAGGCCATGCATATCAATGCAGAGGGGCTTAGACAAATACAACACTAATGGAAAATTGTGGGTCACCTTGTCAAAATATGTTAAATGCCCCCTAAGTATTTTTTTTTTAATTAAGAAAAAAAATGACAGTAAACTGACCTTGCAATATCATACAGCCTTTCAGGAAGCAAATATTACTCAGTCTGCAACCTGCTCATTGATGTATGAGTCAAAAATCCATTCCAACTAAATTATAAAAGACACATCCTCATGTGTTGATACAATCCACCTGACAAAGTGTTAAACAATTGTACTCTTTAGTACAGAACATATTTGATGAGACTTATTTGGAAAATACATGGAGGGGCCTCTAAGTTATTCATAAGGAAGGGTTGCAGATGCCAGGGCGTGCTGGATGTCAATGCATCGCAAAGTCAGGAAAAGTTCATCTTGTGACCATGGCTCCTGGACTCAGTCCAAGAATATGCCATTTGCAGACATGGCATTAACTGCAAGTGGGCTGTTGTGGGATTTGAATTCCCGCCCCTGTATTTATCTACTCACAATGTCATTAACACCCACATTTATCCTGAACTGCTGCTGGTGCCAAGGCAGTTTTGTTTGCTGGTGTCACAAATCACACACCAGACAAAATTGTTCTGGTAAAGATAACAGCTCTGTAGCTTCGCATTGTTATAAATGAGGCACAGGAGCTACATACCTACTATAATGATTTTGCTTAGCTATTATTTAGAAGCATTACCTTTGCTTTGGTTGGCAAAATTAGTACTAGGACAACTGTAACATAATTTGCACTGGGATTGTCACAATGCATCTGTCAGTATCTTTGTGGTCTTAGTATATTGCCTAAGACAATGCTGTAGGTTAAATCTGGCAACAAGGACAAAACATTACTAATTAGCTAAGTATTGCCTTCATCATGTCACTTATTTTGAAAGGGAAAGAGAACTACACAGCATAGTATTATATTTGCTTTACTTTCTGATGTATTACACAAAGGTTACTTGAATCTCCAATATAGTGGCACTAATTGCATGTGTATAGCAATGTAAATCATGTAATCACAGAATATGATGAGTTGGAAGGGACCAACAAGGATCATCGAGTCCAACTCCTGGCCCTGCACACAGCCATCCCCAAGAGTCACACCATGTGCTTGAGAGTATTGTCCAAACATCAGGCTCCATCTGGATTGGTGCTGTGACTACTTACCTGGGCAGCCTGTTCCAGTAACCAACTCTGAATGAAGAACCTTTTTCTAACATCTAACCTAAACCTCCTCTGACACAACTTCAGGCAATTCCCTTGAGTTCTGTCACTGGTCACGACAGTGCCTGCCCCTCCTCTTCCCTTCACAGGGAAGTTGTAGACTGCAGTGAGATCTCCCCTCAGTGTCCTCTTCTCCAGACTGAACACACCAAGTGACCCCAGCCACTCCTCATACAGCTTCCCATCAAGGCCCTTCACCATCTTTGTTGCCCTCCTTTGGACACTCTCTGCAGAGCTCCCAGGTCCCTTTCTGTGGCACTGCTTTCCTGCATCTCATTCCCCAGTCTGTCCATACATCCAGGGTTGCCCCATCCCAGGTGCAGAATTCAGCATTTTCCCTTGTTGAACTTTGTATGGTTGGTGATTGTCCATCGCTCTAATTCATCAATGTCTCTCTGCAGAACCTCCCTGCCTTTGAGTGAGTCAACAGCTCCTCCCAGTTTTGTGTTGTCTGCAAAGTTGCATGAACTTCCAGTCCTGTGTCCAAGTAATTTACCAAGGTGTTGAAGAGCACAAGGCCCAAGACAGAGCCCTGAAGAACCCCATTAGTGACAAGTCACCAATCGGATGTTACACTATTCAGTATAACCCTCAGTGCTCGACCAATGAGCCAATTGCTCGCCCACCATCTGATGTGGATAAACAATTTGATATCTTTATGTATATTTAAATGGGCATGTATAAAATACACATGCTACATATGTTTTCATATTCATGTATAAGCATGGATACAATATTCGCAAACAACCTGTTATTCTATAGTCATAATTGTATCAAATGCATTAAGAGATCTCTCAAGACTTCCTCGTTTTCTGGTTTCACCACCCTAAATTGGAGAATCCTAAACAATGTCAAGCAAAAGCGTTGCTGCAGCTCCTACAGTAGCTTTCGGCTCTAGATTGGTGTGGCACACTGAAGGTGAAACTAAAATGGCTTGAAGAGGACCATGCAGCAGATTAGTAGCAGAGAAACAAAATCTTGTTTAGTATTGTCTCAATTCAATGTACATTGGCGCTTTTGAGTATAAGTGAGTGTTTTCTGCATCAGCTTTCAACACTGGGAAACGCTTACCTATGAAAGCTTTATGAGTAATAATTAAAAAGTCCATTGAGTCTTTAAAGAACCTGAGCTACAGGTAATAGTACTAGGCACTAAAAAGTCTAACTATTCATTCATG
This sequence comes from Chiroxiphia lanceolata, assembly GCF_009829145.1. NCBI lineage: Eukaryota > Metazoa > Chordata > Aves > Passeriformes > Pipridae > Chiroxiphia > Chiroxiphia lanceolata. The sequence goes on along the minus strand of NC_045671.1, from coordinate 52,047,896 downwards.
GCACATTAGCCCTTTAAATCACTTTATTTGTAATGAATGGAGGGAGACAATGAGAAATTTATTTACGCTCTTGACAAAAATACTTAAAAACATGTCAAATCCTTCCTCCATGCTAACTTTAAGACAAGGGTGAAGTATTTGCTTTGGATGGGTCTGAAGTCCAGCAGTCCCCAAAAACCTAACCTTTAAGCATCAAAAAGAATGCTAACAATTCAATCTCCCTCTATATCTGTTTTTCTACCTCCTTCAATCTTGGAATGTTCTTGCTAATCCAAAGGATAATTTTGACCTGGATAGTGATTCTAGTATATATTTTACAGACCATGTCTTGATACAATTCTGTGTTTTAGACTTATTGGTGAGGCTTACTGGCTGTGAATACTTTTGATTTCTCAAAAAAAAAGAGCAAGTGTATTTTTGCAACGTAACTCAGAGTAGTTTTCATCTCAACTTGCCAGCTACAACTGCTGATCTCTCTGGAGTCTTCATGAGCTCAGCAAATGCACTTAGGTTTTTCTGAGGATCTGCTCATGGAAAAAAATTAACAGCTCAGTCTGTTCAGAATGATCAGGCTCTGATTTTGCTGATTGCTTGGAGAGTTCAAATTGGCTACTGACAGAAGACAAAAATCTGTAAACATTAGAGGTCTCACAAAGAATTTAAAGACATACAAACTTATTCATACACAGAAGCCCCCACAGAAGATGAAAAAGCCCTTTTGTATTCAGAACAGCTGGTTCCTTACCATTGAAGCAGGGCTTTTTTCAATGTGTGACAAATGATAAACTCTAGATAGCAGATTATATGAAACTTTTGCTTCACTCAAGTAGACATGGTACTGTAAAAGATGTGAAAAAGCTGTGAAATTCTTCTGTTTGCTGTGTCATACTTCCATAGCATCATGCTGCCAACATCTCGTGTAAGCCACCTCTGCTCTGTTGAGCAGAAGTTCCCATTTGTGGGTTCTATCTTTCTCGGACGCTTTAAACAAGTCAGGGCTGGCAAAAAGATTGCAAGGTGAAATCTCACCGCTGGTCTGGAAGGTGTAGATGGCAATTGAAATGAGTGCAACCGAACGTACAAAGAGGGATCACACGTGTTAATCGGGACACCACACTATATTAAAAATGCTATCTGCCTTCCTTTCACAGTTATCAGCCTTCTGGTCCAAAGGGAATGATGTATCAAACTTTTCAAGTACACAGTGCCTGTGCTTACTTTCCCATGAGGTTTTACACAAAAGGGAATATATGGTCCATAACACACTTGAAAAATAGCCTTTAAAAATCAAAGCGCATCAACATTTCTGTTTTTCTGATACTTGTCTGTTTATATTCTGCAGTTACAACCTTTGTTTAGTGTCCTTGGCGAGGCAGTTTTTCACAAGAGTGCCTCAAGTCCTTCTCAAACAGAACTGACTCTGGAACAGTCTGGTGTTTGTATTCAACTTCACGTGGATTTTAATGTGATAAATAGTTTTAGTGGATTATGACTTTACATTGCCCCTCACTGTGAGGAAAATGTCGACCATAATTGGCAACCACTCTTCTTCCAAATTTAGTCTTCCTTGGATTCAGCCTGACACGAATTTGCCTTTCAGGCTTTAGCTGCCATTTCAGTGCTGTTCCTGTTGCAGCAAGAAACTCTGTTCTCTGCTGATAGGATTTACCTGGTTTTCCTTTTGCTATTTCAGAAATAGTGTCCATGAGAACTGGCTTTTATTCTAACACTTACTCCTTGCTTCTACACCTCTGACACGGATGAATAGCAAATAGATGAGTCCCTGCAAGATTTTTTTTGCTATTTTGAATTCTTCTGGTCTTATGTTAACATCAAAGTGACATTAGATGACTTTGCAGGACTTCTGTAGTCTGTTCAAATTTCTTTATTCTCAGCAATATGTCAAAGAATGATAGCAACTTTGCATGGTATATTTCAGTTACTTTCCAGGCTTGATTAAATCACAACCGTGATGTCTCCTTGTCTTCTGATATTTTGCCACTTCTGCATGGCTGTTCTACCACAGACCACAATGTTAAATGTAGAAAAACACTGGAAAAAATGCATGCGATTTCGTGAATCTTAAAACATTCATGCTATATCTTTTCATCAGAAACTGTGATACCCTGGCATGTGAATTCTTAGGAAAAAATGCAGAACCTTTAAATTAAATTAAGCAGGTGACATTGCATAGAATCAACAAATATCAACAGGTCATTTTGATACAGGGAAATAGGTAGTATTTTTACCACCAAGAAGAGATAGAAATAGAAGTTCTTACAGATATAAATTTTTTCCCCTCACAATCAGGACAAAACAGTAATGGAGGACATGCATCAGCACTGTTAGGGAGAAAAAGACAAATCATGGGAACTATTGTATCTCCAATGTACAGCATATGACTTTTGAATCACGAAACAACCATAATAGATCTCAAAAGAATGTCACATATCACGGGAAAATAAATGTAACTTCTGCAGACAAAACAGATTAAAGGCAGAGCAAACTTCTCCAGAGCGCAGAGGAACATGGATACAAATCTTGCTCTAACACTTGCTTTCTGAGCATGCTGTGCAGAAAAATTCTGATTTTGATTAAGTGAATGAAAAGCAATATCAATAGAAGTGATGCCAGCACTAAGCAAACAGAACACAAGTCAGGGGAGATACATACAAAAGGGTTCAAGAGTCTGCAACCATAGCTAGGTTGCTAAAAAAGATAATATTTAGCCACAGTTCCCCCATAGGGTGTGTGATAACTCTTTTTTGCTATTCTAAAAAGCTATAATGTTGACAAAAGTATCATTATTTTAATGTGAGCTATTCAACAATCATCAAGGAAGGCTCTTAATTTTTAAGGAGAAAGTGAAAATATGCTTGTTTGGCAACATTTTTAATTATTAATGTATTTAACTATGTACTGTGCTAGTTTTGGTGATTATATTTTATCGATGATATAATTTTATATTGACCCAAACAAAGTATTATAAGGTACGATTTTATTTTTTGGCCAGTGTCTGCCACACTCAGCTAAAATAGTACCTTGCCATGGAAATAGCTCCTTATACTTCAGCAAAATGAGTCTTGAACTGTAGATAGTAGAAGAAAGTTCTAAACATATCTACATTGAGAAAGTTGTCCAGCCATGAAGGGGGATAATTTTCACTTTAATTTCTGTTTTCACATACAAGTGTACAGTAAGCATTTTTTTTTAACAGGTATAATTTAATTTATGTTTTCCAATCTTTTCTGCAAAATATCCAGTTCACTAGATACTCCACAAAATGCATGTTTTATTTTAAAGCTTTTAAAGTAAAAAACCAGAAATCATCCAACAACAAAAACAGAAAAGAGAGAACAACAAAAGAAAAGACAGAAAGAAACAAAAATAAGCAATCAGCCCCAAAGAAATCAAGTCTTGATTTCCTGTGGAACAATTCCATAGTCCAATTGTATGTGAACACTGTTTTCTCAGATACTGTTCTCAGTGTGATATTGTTGGTAACTCACTGAGGTGAAACATTGCCTTATTCAGAAAAATAATTTGGGCCACTGCTGTAGAAAATGAATGTTACATTCTTTACATGGAAAAAGAGCATGGGATATGATTTCCCACATAAGACATGTAATATATCAAATGTCTTTTCTCGTGTCGGTTCAAATATGCTCTCCATTGTTATATTACAAGAGGGTGCATAACTCCAAAAGAAATGGAGTTAGATGAAAAAGAGCCATTCCAAATTCTACTGATTAAAATAAATGTGCTCATAAGAGAGAAAGGAGAGTAAATTACTGCATCCCCAGAACAGCAGTAACTTGTATACCAACAAGTTATTTTCAAGTTTGCCAGAGGAAATAATCTGCTATCAACAAAGGGTAATTGCCTGAGCAAACTAGTCCTTACATCTCACACGTGCTGTCACCTTGTGTAAGAAAGAAATATACCACATATCAATTCAGGAGAAAAAAAATTTGAAGCATTCCTTTAAAGGCTGCTTCTCTCAGCTGTTTGAGAAAGAGAACATATACGCAGCTTGGAACACATCTAATCTCTATTATTTTCTTATCACTGTAGAGTATCCTAACACACCACAGAATTCATAACCTAAGCAGCTTCAGGCAGTATTAGAAAGAATCCATTTTAGTTTGGAACATAAATTTTAATCTGAGATTTACCTGTGGCTGTCACAAGTAAAAGCAGGTTAGTGACAAAATCCTTCAGGAATAAATGAAGGAACTGAGTCATCCTGATTGATGATATGGGATGCTCACATTTCGAACCCGGTAAGATTTCCTGATCAAGAAGCAAGCATTACAAAAATAGAGCCAGAACTTGAATTTTCCTAAATTAAAGACTACAAGGCATATGGGAGGATTTCTTTTTTTCTATCCAACACTTATGAAGCTTTTCCAACAAAGAAAAATGGAAAGGTCTAAAAAGATTTTTGGCAGCAGTCTGGCAAAAGTTATAAACTACTGTCAAGTATAGTATGGAAGAAAAACCATCTCAGTTGACAGAAACAATATGCTTCAAATTTTTTCTTGGTCATGATTTTGTATTTCAGTGGTACTTTGTATTCCAAATTAAAAGCTGTGGTTATTAAAGAAAAAAGAAACCTCCCTTAACCACAGCAAAAGTAATGAATGGGATCTGTCAGTGTAGTCAACAATCAATTCTTTGGTCTCTCTGCTTGTCTGCTTGCATATATCCACCTGTGATTAATAAAGTTTGAAGTTTGGTCTGAAGTTTGAAGAGCTCATGCTGTACCCTAGCATGGGATAAGTTTCTAAAGCACAGATTTAATCTGGATAGGGTCTGACCATGCAGTTACCACAAAGTAAAGAAAAATCACAATATTTAAATAAAAGCAAAAATAACCCAAAGCAGAGTATATAGACTGACATTCTGCATGCAAAAATTTAAGCTTGCTGTGTCTTCAATGTCAATTCATGTGAGTTTGTGTATTTTATCAATGGTAATTCTTAACACAGAAATAACTCCACCTATAATGGATTGCCGCATACAATAAAGAAATATATCACCAATACCTGTCCCTAGGACAGTAATAAAATGTTACAGATTTCCGAGATAAAAACTTCATAATAAAATATCTTCTGTATGCAAATAATACGACTATTTTTTTAATTGAAACAAAGATGGAAACTGTTTTCTGAAGTAAAAAACCAGAAGATTAAAATTGAATAATTGCTTCTATCCCTTGAATGAAAGAAAATAAAGGATTACAAATATCAGTCAACTTTTATTAGTACATGGCAGTAATGAGAAATGGGACTGTTCATCCTGGGAACAAAAGAGATGATATTTCTTAGGAGTGAAGAGTCTCATTTTGTTGTACAACAATATTGAGACCAAAACTAGAACTGAGCTACCAGAACACTCTTAGCTTGGTTTGAAGAAAGAAATCAGACTGTATAGATTTCTCCAATGAAATAAAATGGAAGTGGTGAGGTCTTCCTATCTTCTCTTGCCTTTGGTTAATTCACCCTTGCCAATTACAGCTTTCTTCATGTTACCTTTCTTCAACCACATCTCATGTCTCCATTTCTATGCCTAACTTTTTGCCATAGATCATTAAATAACTCAAAAGTCATGCTCTTGTGGCATCAAGTTGTTTAAAATGCTCTCATTTATTGCAGAAGGAAGCGTAAGTTTCACATCTAGCAACAGCTTGTGCTCAGAAACCTATATGCAGTAATGGATCAGTTTCCAGTCTACTCGGCTTCTTTCAGAACATACAGGGAGCTTTCCTGACTGCAGTGAGTGTTGGAAAACTCACAAAAATGTGAGAGCGCAGATATATTTGCTGTTGCCACATCCTCACAGATGGGCCCAAACTGAAGGGATACAACAAGTTACAATACTTTATCAACTTTTCCCCACACTTGTTTACATTTTTCACGAAAGTTTCTAGAATAGTGCATGAGATGTAACTACATAGTATTCTGACAGTTATGGATCCTTTTGAAAGAGCTAGTATTTCAAAACATCAGAGTACCTGTTAAATATCTCGTGGAAGTTATAATAAGAGCTTTTTCCACAAGTGGAGAAGCCAGAACAAGAGATACAAATGGATATTTTTCTGGGACTCTGCCTTGTATTTCTCAGCATCAGTATTTCCTCTTGATTCATAGTTGAACCTCTCCATTCAGGTTCCCAGCTTTTTCACTCTTGGCTTGTTCTTTCCTCTATTTGCAGCTTAACTGATCTTCCTTTGTGCACAAGGTGAATTCCTGAGGACACAAGCACAGGAGATGCTGTCAGGGGCAAGGTCTAGACTGGCATCATCCCAAATGCACTGTTGGGACTGGTATAGGCTGACGCAAATGGGACCTGTTGTGTTCTTCCTCCTCCTCATAAGGCACCTGCAGTGGGAACCTCCCTTCTGTGCTCTTTGTACAAGGCTTGCGTTAATTGTTCATCCCTTACTCACCAGTGCCAAGACCCACTGCCATGTTGGCATACTCATGCTGCTCCATAAAGGACTTAAAGAGGCACAATTATGTGATTCTGTACTTCTGCTCCTCTCATGTATTTTATCAGTAGGAAAGCAGGGAACACGACACAAAAGATAAATGAGGATGGTGCTTGATGACGTCAGTTAATCAGTCAGCTATTTTTGAGTACTTACTGACTACTCACTGAATTACAGGCTAAAAAGTCCTCTCATACAGTCATGCTCTGATCTGACTGTTGTATACTGTCTGCTGAAGGCCATAGCATTTGAAAGCTCTTGCGCAGTATATACCTAATTTAACAATTTTAGTCTTTATCAAGATTTTACTTAAAAAAATTACAGGAAATATCATGAAGGAACTCGAGAGAGACTGAAATAAACATCTGGTTTTAATTCTGAAAATGTGCTACAAAAGAGCATTTTAAAATATGAGGCCAGTGCACAACACTCCAATTTTTCATCGGTTTTAAGCAAAATTAGTCAGATGTGAATTTAAAAAATGCATAACTGTACAACATTCTAATTATTTACGTAGGTTCTAGCTCACCTGAAGAGGTTTTGTCTCTAAGCTTGCCTTAAGTTAAAACAATGTAAAGTGAGTTAAAGATGACCGTAACCCTATAAACCCTACAAGCCCCTATTTATGAATCATAAATATCTATTCCAAAAATATTGCCAATGGGAGGGGAAAAAATAAGTAAAAAATAAAAAAAAGAAAAGTCTGCATTATAAAAAAGGCTGTCATGAGTTGAAACACCTTCAGTTAAATGTATATATAACATACATCACATATAAAAGCTGTTAATCCAATTTAGGAACCTTGAATGCATTTATGCTAAGAAACTGCTAAAAAGCACTAAATGGAATTTACTGAGATGAATAAAAAGCACAATTACCAACTCGACTTTCTAAATTCCAGTTAGTAAATGAGGCTGTGAAATTGCTTTGTGTTAAAAGAGTATTAATGGTTATGTTAGCACTTGACTAATATTTTATAGTACACGCTGTTACTACATTAAAGCTTACTGCATGTCTGCCTGTAAAGTCATTGACTTATACTTGGAATATATTTTTTCTTATGATATTTTTAAGTTTCCTGCATTTTGGAAGTTTCTAGTCCTGAAAAGGCTTCTGTAAGTTGAAGCTACCCAAGCTACCTGCACATAGGTTGGTGGTAAAATAGTGCTGGGAATGAACCTCTGTTTCAAAGGTAATAAAACACTGTCTTTTGATAAATGGTGCAAATAGCAGCTAACAAAGAAAATCACATGGGGTACAGCCCATTCAGTACTGTAAGCATGTGTTTTGTTGTGTCTTGTGATGACAAGAAGTGGTGTGAACTGTGATTCAAATCCTAGCTTGGGGAACTGTGAAACACAATTTTTCCACACTAATTCTGGCTTCGCTCCAAGGCTGAGACTGCAAAGATGCCTTTGGACATCTGCAAAGGCAAGGAACCGATTCCCAGATCCATGCTAGAGGACCTGGCCTAACTAATGCTACTGCTCTTTGCTTCAAATTTGCAAGTAATTAATTTAGTCTTGCAGTTTTCAATTTTTGTTAGAAAAAACAGTATTATGCAAACAGTTTTTATTAGCTGTCTATAATATTGGTCATAAATGACCATGTTCTGGCACTTTTATTTGGAAAAAATCTAAAGATTGTAAGTATTTTACGGTGAAAGCAGGAAAAACATATTTATTTTTAATAGAAGAATGCAGTAGGCTTGCATAAGCACTTTCACTTATTGCAATCTTTTAAAATACTGAACAGATCTCTTGAAAAAAATATTTATATATAAAAGAAATTAAGGCACTCAAAAGTCCTACTGTGTTCAAAACTGCTTGAGTATTTAAGCGAGAGAATGTGAAACTGTACATGAGCAGGCTTTTCATGTGTGAATTTAAATTATTATATAAAGAACTTAAAACAGTAAATAGCAATAATAAGCATTATAACCTTAGTGACAAAGACAAATAAGCAAAAATAAATACCTCCTGAATGAGAATGATAAAGTTCTATGAAGTTATACTTCATAGAATATATATATACAGTGAAATCTGAAGGCTATATCACCTTAGCCTTTCCCATCACCCAGTTGAGGAAACCCCACTGTAGTGCTTGAGAAAGAGCTTGGCATGCAGCAGACCCATCATATTACAGAGTGAGGTTCCAATACCAAGCTTTTATACACCTACGTGCAATCAAATTGGCCATGTTAAAAACTGATTAAATTACAAATTCTTTTCTCCATTAACCCTGACCTAATGTAATAAAATTCTATATAATCTGTGCAAACTCTACTAAGGAGTGCAGCAAACTGTCCAGAAAACCTGACTGAGGGTGGTTTTAGCCAAATGACAGTCTCTGAACAGAACTTGGAGGAATAACAAAATCCACCATAACGTACTGAGTCGTATTGTTAACAGAAGCATAACTCTTCTGCAACAGCAGTAACATTGGTCTCAGCTGGAGAAACACGACAGGAGATTCACAGAGTGCTCTTCCAGCATGCTGGGGAAATGATCTCTGGTGAATGTCCAAATGTATCCTGAAACATCAAAAGTGCTGGTAGTCAGCTCATGTGAAGCACCAGTTAAAAATATATTACATAGATGTATATGCTTAAAGCTGCTGTTATGTGAAGCATGCCATCTGTATAGCCCAGAGGAGAAGAATTAAATTGCGCAGTCCTTGTTAGGAACTAAATAGATGCGCTAATACTTGAAGCTGAAAGGAGTAAAATGAAATAGCAAGCAATGACAAAGGAAACAAGCTTTGGCCTTTCCTGGGCCATTTTTACACCCCAGAATAAATCTGGATTGCCACCATGTCAGCTACATCATGGCAGCACTGGGCCCAAGAGTAGGCGGTGACTGGCTGAATTGATTGAATTTAATGTCACGAATGGTCATAAATCTAACACTACAGGGGAAGCTGGAGCTCAGGCTTTCCACTATAAAGGTTTCTCATAGCTCCAAAACCTTCATGGCTTGAGCTGACAGAAGCTCGTGGGTGGGAGAAATGCTCTTTCATTTGACCCCTGAAATCCCATTCAGGTTCTGCTGCTGTATGAATAGCTGGTAACTGTCATTTCCATTCACTCACTCGTGTTCCCCAGGAAATTGCCACTGTCTGCCAGCCCTGCTGAAGGCAAGTGAGGTGGAGAGAAACATAATGGCAGCTGCAGGCAGCACAGCTGCCCCGTAAGGATCTAGGAGCTGCCGGGTCACCGGTACAGGGTGTGAGCCCCCGTTGGGATAGAGTTACAAAAAGGCTGAAATGAGGTACTTCAATGCCACTGACTAGCTCAGTGGATGTCACGTTTTCTCTTTCTTTTCCTTCAACTGCAGCCTTCAACAGCTGATGATTGAAGCAAAACTTCAAGAGTAACAAATCACAGGGACACTTATTGACATAAAAAAGAAAGAAAGATTTTTGCAGTAGTGAAGAGAAGAGTCTGTGAGTAGGGATGGGGTCATTGTTGTTTGGTTTTTTTTAACAGCTAAAATAATACAACTTTTCCTGATTTTTCTTTTGAAGAAGATACTTATGTGACAATGTAATTAGAAAAAATAATAATTAGAAACAATGTTTAGATGAAGGCCCAGCATAAGTAACATGCTGCTTACAACTGTACAACTTTGTAATCTGTTGTGCCTATGAGAGGAAGAAGGACATAACTGAATTACTTCAGCATGGATTTCAAAAAGTTTCCCCTTCATCAGTAAGCAGATACACTGCACACCCTAGAAGTCTTGCAGGGGCAATAAGGCAACTGATGGATCTATTGGAGTTAAAGCTGCCAGAAATGTGGGGGACAACAAAAAGAGCTTTTTAAAATACATTAATGGCAAAAGGTGGTGCAGAAATGACATTGCCCCATTACAGGATGAGGGTGCTCACCTCAGAAACAGCGACATAGACAAGGTGAAGATGTTAAGTGCTTTCTTTGCCTCTGTTTTCAAAACTGACAATGGGCTAAGGGTGTCCCAGTATTCTGAGCTAGAGGACCATGGCTGTGAGAATCATAAACACCCAGTTGACCCTGAAATTGTAAGGGATCTGCTTCTCCAGACGAATCCTTGTAAGTCTATGGGGCCTGATGTGAATAATTGAGAATATGTAGAGAGTTGGTTGATGTCACTGCAAGGCCTCTTAATGATCTTTGAACCGCCCTGGGAATCTGGAGAAGTCCCAGTTGACTTGAAGCTGATGAACGTTGTCCCAGTTTTCAAAAAGGGCACAAAGGATGACCCTGGAAACTACAGGCCTGCTAGTCTCATTCCTGTGCCTGGTAAAGTTATGGAGAAGGTTATTCAGGGAGATATGGAAAAACACTTGAAGGACAAATCAGACAGTGGTCACAGCCAGCACAACTTCATGAGAGAAAAGTCCTGCTTATCAAATCCTTTTATGACAAGGTAACCCACTGTATTTGTTTTGGCAGTAGTAGAGTTAATTTTCTTCCCTAGAATGGAGCTGTGGTTTTGATTTGTGCTGAACAGTGGGTTGATAATATAGAGATGTTTTTGTTATTGGTGAGCAGCACTTAAATAGGGCCAAGGCCTTTTCTGCTTTTTGTACTGACACCCTGACAAGGAAGTTGGGGTGTGAGGAAGCATGTGAGGCTGGGAGGAGACACAGCTAAGACAGGTGATGCAAACTGACTAAAGGATATTTCAGACAATATGACATCATGCTCAGTATATAAAGTGTGGGGAAGAAAGAGGAAGGAGAGGGATGTTTGGAGTGATGGCATTTGTCTTCCAACTCACTATTACGTGTGATGGGGCCCTGCTCCACGGAATTGGCTGAACACCTACACGCCCATGGGAAGCAGTGAATTAATTGCTTGCTTTGCTTTACTTGTGTGTGTGGCTTTTGATCTCCTTATTAAACTGTCCTTATCTCAACCTATGAGTTTTCCAACTTTTACCCTTCCAATTGTTTCCCCAGTTCATGTGGGAGTGAGCGAGTGGCTGCATGGGGCTTGGTTGCTGACTGGGGTGAAACCATAACATCCATCTAATTGATTAAGGGAAGCCAGTTGATGTAATATTTTTGGATTTCAGTAAAGCTTTTCATGCTGTCTCTCCCAGGATCCTTCTGGACAAAATGTCCAGCCCAGAGCTGGATAGAAACATCATGTAATGGTGAACAACTGCTTCACTGGTCAGGCACAAAGGAATATAGAGAATAGGGTTATATCAGGCTGCTGACCTGTCACTAGTGGAGTTCCACAGGGCTTCGTCTTAGGCCTTATGCTCTTCAACATCATAACAAGAGGGACAGAGGACTGGAAGGGATACCAAGAAGTTTGCAGATGATACAAAACTCACTGCAGCTGTTGACTCCCTTGAAGTAGAGAGGCCTAGAGAGACCTTGACAAATTAAGACTGCTGAGCAATCACCAGCTGTGTGAAGTTCAACAATGGCAAATGCTCAATTCTGTACCTGGCGTGAGGTAATCCTGGATGTACATACAGACTGGGGAATGAGACGCTGGAAAACAGTGGCATGAAAAGGGACCTGGGGGTCCTGGTCAATGGCTGTTTGAATATGAGTCAGCAGTGCCCTGGCAGCCAGGAGGGCCAACTGTGTTCTGGGGGTATCAGCCACAGCATCACCAGCCAGTCAAGGTAGGAGATTGTCTTGCTCTGCTCTGCACTGGTGAGGCCTCACCTTGAATATCGTGGCAGTTTTGGGCACCACAATATAAAAAATATAATAAGCTACTAGAGAACATTTAAAGGAGGGCCATAAGGATGGTGAAGAGTCTTGACGGGAAGCTGTATGAGGAGCGGCTGAGGTCATTTGGTGTGTTCAGCCCGGAGAAGAGGACACTGAGGGGAGACCTCACAGATGCAATTTCCTCATAAGGGGAAATGGAGGAATAGGACCTGATCTCTTCTCTGTGGTGACCAGTGACATGTCCTGAGAGAATGGCATGAAGCTGTGTCAAGGGAGGTTTAGGTTAGATATCAGAAAAATGTTCTTCACCCAGAGGGTGGTTGGGCACTGGAGCAGGCTCCCCAGGGAAGTGATCACAGCATCAATCCCACTGAATTCAAGAAGTGTTTGGGCAATGCTCTCAGGCACATGGTGTAACTGGGGATGTCCTGTGCAGGGCAAGAAGTCGGACTTTGATGATCCTGGTGGGTCCCTTCCATGTCAGATTATTCTCTGATTTTTTGATTCCGCGATTTTCATGCGATTTTCATGTGCTTAGCATGATGTCATTTGCAAGGCTAACATAGAAGAATTTGTAATTAATATGTATATTTCAACACACCCACATTCAGGCACGTAGAGATGTAAATTAGGCGACCTTAGACAAGTGATGTCTGCCATTGCAAGCAGTTCACTTGATTATTTTCTTTACTGGGCCAACTCATAGGATAGCTTAACATCAATGAACAGCAATGATATAACATTATTATTATTACAGCATGAGCATTGTATGATGGAAAGATGTACAGAAAGCAGCTGACACACAAAGGCCTAATGGCACAGTTTCTGTTGAGGCAAAATTCCCACTAATGCTTTTAAAACCAGAGGGAGGCATTAACTTATTACTACTTACCACTAGCATAGCTTTCAGGAATAATTGCAGGATTGGGCTATTAGACAGCACTTTCCATCCCACGAAATCCCATGCTGCTTTCCAAATTATACCTATTTACAGGTAGACAGGCCAAACTTTAGCTATGACATACCTGGTGACCTGCAGGGTAAAACACAGCAGAAACCCTGCACACCAATTTAGAAGGGCAGAAGTTATCCTGGATCAGCATGCAACTGTGTCTGCTGAGGACTGCAGAGTTTAATAACTCACTTCTACCAAAAAAAATAAAATTAAAGCAGACCTTTAAGAAACATAAGCATTGCCTACTTTTATCCTAAGCCCAGACATGGCATCACCATGCAGGGATGTTACCCCTTTTCTGCTTCAGATCAGCTGTGAGAGGCTGGGTTTTCCTCCAGGTTGGGTCACCCAGCTGCTGGGTAGGACAGATGCGAAGTTTATGAAGTCTGACAAGATATCAAGCCAAGGTGACTCTGCAGTGAAAATGCTTGTGAACCAGAGTTCCTATGCAGGCAATCTGTGTACACTCAGGGCAAGATCATGATATATTCTTGCAATTAACATTTTACACAGGAAAGAGTCTCAATGAAATCAAGAACAGAAACTGTGGCATTAAAGAGCTTTTTAATATGGATATCAGTATTACCAAGAGGCTTTGACATGATTTGTATTAGATACAGAGAATCCAGTGAAAAAACAAACAAATCCTGGGATCAAATTCACCTGCAGCTGCAAATGTTAAATGAAATCTTTACAAGCAGCAATATCTTCCCAGGCTAAGCTTGCTTATGGCACGAGTCTGATGCACTCTTATGAATAGAACTTCAGTTCTGACTGAGGTTACATATGACTCTGGATTACCAAAAACTCTCAAACCTGGATCCATTATGAAAGTGCTGAGAGATACTTCACCATGGCAGCCTTGGCTGTTCCAGCTGAAATCCGAGAAATCGTGAAGCATTACATGGTAATGCTCCTACTGACAGATACAAGTCTACAGTCTTTGGATTGAGATATAAATCATTTGAATTTTGTTGTTATCTCTGGAGAGATTTCTGTTGTAACAATGGTGACTATGGAAGGAAGAAAATATAAATAGCATTCAAAACTATGAAAAGTAAGACTTGGCAACCATTAACTACTAACGGAAAAAGTTCAGCAGGGGCGTGATGTAGCCAACAATTTGTATTTTAACATATTGATAATGAATCCCAGCATAACCATTCAAATCAAAGTCAGTAAGCTTTCTTTTGTCCCTATGGAAATTTAAATCAATAATATCGGTATTACCCATATACACCTATATGTATATCTATGAATATATTTTTCTGAATTATAAATCCCATTGCATTGTTTTACTCTCATTTCAGTTATTTTACACAGCGATGCACATCTCTATTCTTCCAATCAATTTATTCTGTTAGTGTTTTTCAGCATTTTAAATCCCTATGCTAAGTCAATAATGTTGATTACTTACCATAAACATTGTGCATGCCAATCTAATACAGGTTATTTGCAATTTGACATCCTCATCTATATGCATGATTCCACTTGGAAAATTAAATGAAACCCTCGATTCAGAATCTGAAACACTTAGAAGTAATGATCCTGTTTACTGATTGACTGAAGTTGTGGGTTTTAAGCACTATTTAATAGATGAAACAAAAAGCACTATCAGGCAAAAAGGAGGCATCTAAGTTGCTTTAGAAAGCATTCATACTGTATGAATAATAGACATTTATTGTGATTTTCATTGTTTCAGACCTCTGAGACAGTTACCTACACTGTTAACTTAACACTGTTTCAGTTTTCTTACAATTAGGAACATGAACCTAATAAACTCAACATAAGAGAAAACATAATACTCAACATTATTTTGTCAGAATTCCTTTTCAGTACCTGCTTGTTTATCAGTGTGTAGCTGATAATGGCTGTTTTGTATTTAAAATTATCAAAGTAAATTGGAAATGGAACTGGAGCTATTTAGGTCCTGTGTGAACCACAAGCTCAAAGAAATGCAAAAAGTTACTTCTAGTCCTTCACTGGTGCCAAAACCTTTAATAACATCAGTAATATAGTGATTGAGCACAATGAACATTTGACAGTGAGGATGACAGGATGTCTGTCCCAGATAGGGCTCTGCTAAGGACTACTTTAAAGAGAGGGATCATCTCACAGTGACAATATAGGGATGAAGATGGAACGACCTGAAGGCACTAATTTCGGTCCGTGAATCAGAGGTTTAGTTCTAATTTCAGATGTGGCATGAATCAGGCACACTTTAGGTGACAGTGTGGAGGGAAGACAGGCTGTCAACATCAAGTGTATTTTGCTGTTACTTAGTAAATGATAGTGGATTTTGAAGGGCAGATGATTCACTTATTTTTTTTTGTTTGTTTCCCACTTCTACTAGAATTGAATTTGAAGTCTTGGTGAATGAGGTGCCTTTAAGTGATTCATCTCTATTCAGATTATATTATTTCAAATTCAACTTTATAAGCATAAATTAGGGAAAATTCATTCTCAAATATACACAACCTTTCAAAGATTTTCTCAGCCATTACTACATTGCAAATTATCAGTTTACTTCCTGATCTAACCCTTTCACTTCAGATTTTAAACATATTATTTAACCCAGAGGAATCATGAATTTAGTATTTGTACTTATTAGCACATAGTCAGAATAAATCCGAGG
This sequence comes from Chiroxiphia lanceolata, assembly GCF_009829145.1. Classification (NCBI taxonomy): domain Eukaryota; kingdom Metazoa; phylum Chordata; class Aves; order Passeriformes; family Pipridae; genus Chiroxiphia; species Chiroxiphia lanceolata. Next base: position 52,032,137 of record NC_045671.1, on the reverse strand, counting down.
AAAACAACTGAGAAAATTAGAACTATATTACATACTAACTTTATACAGTTTAACAAGCAGATGCTGAGAGCTTGTTTGATGGCATATTTTTATTCAGAATTATTTTAGGGATTATCTTAGAGCTGTACTGTGGATTATGGAAAAAGAGTAATTTCAGTTTAATTTAGCCCTATGAACATGTGAAAGTGTTTCAGACAGGTGAAGTATACAGAGCGATGTCTTAAGCTAGCACTCCAGGGACTATGAATGAAAAAAAAGTCAGTTGCCAAGTGGAGTTGGCATTTTACTAAGTCTGGATATAATTGTGCTAGAAATCTTGAGGATACTTTGAAGTAGTCTTAAGAGAGGATATTGCCTACTGGAATTCCTTCTTTGTGCAAGTTTCACTGCAATTTATTTTAGTTCAAATATTCTTGTGACATAAGATTATACTCTTGCTCTGGATATGTATATTCATTTCACCAAGTGAAATTGTTGAGAGCTATGTGCACTCGCTTCTATGCCTGCTGACCTACTTTATGTGGTTCATGTCTTGCAACTGGAAAATAGTCACAAAAGCCAGACCAAGCTTTTTATGATGGACATACACTGAGCTGCCAGTCCTTTTGAGCTGACATCCCATCATTTCATGTACTTTTGCTGTCTCTGCTGGACTTTAATGATGCTGTTCTGTGCTTTATTTTTCTCTTTGCTGTACCCAGATCTCAACCCATGTAAAACAAAGTCAGCCCCAGGACCAGCATCAACATTTCACAGTATCCCAGCAGCACATTTATGAGCACTGAGCTTTACAGTCAGGTGCAGCCAGAGCATGTAGATATCTTCCGTCTCAGTTGCCTTCTATTAAATAGGGATAAAACCTGGAACTTTTATTACTTTTCAGAAAAAAAAAAATTCCTATGTCTACTATCACCCTTCTTCTTTTTTTCCATAGCCTTTCTATTACTGACATCTTTCAAGTTGTCAATAGGAGAGACCACCCTTTATGAAGTTGCAGTCCCCTTTGTCAGGTATCCCTTACTGCAGCCTATTGAAGACTTTGTCAGTTATCAGTATGCTTGAGCAGAGTGATTTTCCTGCTCTGACCAACTTCTTTTATCCCAAGACACCCTATCTGAATGAGTTCTAATGATCCTCTCTTATTAACTGTTGATCCTCCACTGCTCATTTGCTGACAAGTGCAACAATTTCTCCCGATGCCCCCTAACCACACAACATAATCAGGTTACTCAGGAAATGGGACTTGAAACCTGGGAAAGAACATATGCAAACATCGATCTGGAATAAACTCCTCCTGCCATTTAAGCACTCTAAGATCTGAACAAGAAGTAGCTCTATAGGAGGAGAACAACAAACATGAGAAAGAAAGTGAGAAGAGTAAGATTCCTTTTCAGACCTTAGTGGTGTGAAAACATGTAGAATTAGTTTTGAAAGCACAAATAATGATGTTGAGACACACGCAAAACTAGCACAGAATACAACACTGATTTACTGGTGGTTGTTCTAAAATACAGTTAGGGCCAGAGGGCAGGAGTTCTGCAAATTAATGTATCATTAATACATCTATTGCCTTGTGGAGGACACAAACCATACCAATCATATTTGGAGAGTTTTGGACCCCGGTCCTAAGGAATGCTGAAAAATGACCCTGCAAGCTGGGTAAGTCAACTCTAAGGTCACTCAAATAAAATGCGTAAGGCTTTAATGATAGCAGACTGTTTTTTTGTTTGTCTGTTTGTTTGTTTATTTTGTGTGTGGTATCACCGAAGAAAAGACATTCAGATGTATATAACTTACAGGATTTCTAATCTCTCTTATCTTTCTTCAACCCCACAAAGTGAAAGCTCCGGCCGCCAGGTTAAAAACCAAGAAAAAGTGGATCATTCTTAAGTTATTCTACTTTTATTAAAATTGTTTTCAACAAAGGAACACTTTACAACCTAAACTGAAGCAAGTGTCAGATTTTGTGACTTTGGCATGAGCATCCCATCCACAAAGGTGTAGAATTATGTTCCTTCCCTTTTACACTGAAGTTCTTGGTGCAGCTTAACAATTACAAAAGTTTGTGCAGTTTTGATGTAAAAGAAATCCAGCAATAGCATTAAACCACAAATCTTCAAATACTGAATTTTCAATATTGAAGACTTAAAAAACCCCGTCAAAATAAGACTTTAAAATCTTATCTTCATAACTCCTAGTGTCTTTCTAGCTAAGTGCTTATAGCTAAGCAGTCTCCTGCTAAGAAACAGCTCATGAAACCTTTCAAAAAGTGATTACATCTGCAGAGGTACCTTCCTGTGTTAAATACTTGCAGCGATCAACACTCTAGAAGAGAAAGGGAGATAAAGAACCAATTAAGTTCTGACTCAGGACAGTGGCACAGATAAGTACTCTCTTAGGCTTGTGCCTGCCTATCAGTGGCATAAAGCCAGATGCCATCAATGGCACTGTTTTGTCAGATGCTTATCAGAGACTGTCTAGGCTTTACTGTTTATAAATTAAGTATTTGCTAAATTACAGAAAGTAAGTATACACTCCACTTATCTTTTGCTTTAGAGAGACTGATACAGTGAATTATGAAGTCAAACCTTAGGCTAGAAGAAGCCTATCGAGATTAAGTCATTGCATTCTTTCCCAAACAATTAGCAGCACTAGTCTGCTAAGAGGAGATCAATCGTAATTGAGGAACTAAGTGAGGGCAATAAACAAATTACTAGTGTTTTCTCTGAAGCCGGTTTTACAGACTCACTGTTATTTAATCCAGAAGCTCAGCAGATTGTAAATTATCCATTAGAGTTGTCACAGGCCCCTTGAAAAGGATTCACTTCATGATAAAAGTACAAGAAAGAAAATCTGCCTAGTTATTTTGGGTGAAACAGGAAAACAGCAGCTGATTCATAATCACAGCTGTGCTGCCTATTTCTTGATGATGGTCAAGTGGTTTAGAGGTTTTCCTTGACAAACGTCAACATTTTAACATTACCAGCTTCGCTACGAGGCACGTGGCATCTTTCTCTATCTTTCATTGTGATATTCAGTGCAGCTTTTGGAAGAATTTTCAAGTTTCTATTTCCTTTTTCTTTCTGTTTTTGTTTTGTTGTTTGTTTTATTTTGTTTCCCCCACCTATCTTAGGTAGCAAGGAACAGGAATATTATTTTTGCAGCAGGACAACTGCCCATGTAGAAGTGTATTAGAATATCTGCATACTGCAGTGAAGTCTGAAATATAGACATACACAAAAATAGTTATTTAAATGAAAGAGACCTTATTCTTTGCCTATCCACTATCCCAGTGCAACAGCTACAAAGCAGAGAATTAATGTTTTTCTTCTCTTCTAAATCCCCTCACTCAAAGGATGAAAGATATTTGTTTTGTTTTCAGTTCTTTTTATTTCACTTGTATATGTTGGCAGCTGATAGAGCACCAAATCTTGTCAATCCCAATGTGCTACGCACAGAAATATAAAGAACATTACAATTCCTGCTCAGAAGAGCTTAAGGACGAAAATCTAAAGGACAAGACATGGACAAAACAGTGATATCACCGTTTGCAAAGCTTTTGCACTCACTCCCAGAAAATAATGAGAAACACTATAAAGCCCACAATATTTAAAACATTGTATATATATTACGGTTTTTGAGTTCAAGTTTCCAGAACTTCTTCTGCAATCATAATGCCAAACCTACAACCTCCTTAAAAAAACCCAACTTTTTTTCAATTAAGAGTAGAAATCTAATATTGTTTGTAAGTCTCCTGTATGTTTAACCTTAGAGAAGGCACTAAAAATAAAATAGAATTGCAATTAAAAAAAAAATTAGTCTCCACAAACACTGAACAATGCTCAGAAAGAAGTAGAACAGGAGGAAAAAGAAATATGGCACATCAGAGAACATAAAGGAAAAAAAAGCACAAATGCATTTCCGTGGTTGGTTTCTTCCTGGAATCTGCCAAAATTTCATTGCCAAAATTTAAAGAGAGCCAAAATGACATAGCTACAAAAAGGATAGCTATATTAGAGGACTAGAAGTTATCAGTGTAGAAAATGAATAAGACGGTTTTATTACAAGCAGGGGTTTCCATGGTTGCCTCATGTTGAGATACCTGCAGGCCATTTTATCTGGGGAGCTGGGGAGCCGTTTTGTGGCCGAGGACTGGTGGGCTGCTTACTGTTCTACTTACAGTCACCCATTGCTGCTTACTGTTCTGCTTACAGTCACCCATTGCTGCTTATTGTTCTGCTTAAAGTCACCTATTGCTGCTTATTGTTCTGCTTACAGGGTTGCTTACAGTTACTTACCGTTCTTACAGTTTGAAGGCGGCTGGAAAGTATGTAAGGCAGTAAGACCAGTCTGGGCTCATTGCCGAAGGACCATGCGGCCGGGGGCAGGGAAACGACTTGATAGGTTGGTTAAAACCACCAATGGACCGCAAGAAGAAGACTATTTTAAGGAAGAAAAGAGCGAGGCTTGGCATGGGCGGAGTGAGGGAGTGGTTATGTAAATCAAATGGTCTTAAAAGGGCTCGTCCCTCCCATTCGGGCGTGCTCGAACCTGGTGAGGAGCCGGGTGTACCCAGCGCGGCTGTTAATAAAGTTCTTTGTTTCACTTCGTTTAGCCGTCTCCGAAATTTTAATTAGAGATATTTCTCACAATCAGTATTTGTTTTTCTGCTTTTTCTAAAATTCATATAAATTATCTTGTCCTAGAAGTCCTATGATAGTTTTGATCATTATTAACTGACCCTAAAAATTCTGTTTTTCAGTAACAGTAACAGAGCAGAGTCTGTGAAATCCCAGAAGTCAGTGATAGTAAGACATCATGTGTTATTGTAACAAAACTGAAAAAAGAAATATCCAATTCACAGAAGAAAAAGATATGTCTTTTGTGGATTTGAATTGTACCTGTCATCTCTAGTTTCTCTCCTTGGCTGGTAGGCCACATACAGTAATAGATAAGCAAGAATAAGAACAAAAAAATGCATTCCCGACTGTTGGCTTTGTCCAGTTTGCTCACTGTGAGCTTAATGACAGTCACTAAAAGCAAGCAGCCAGATTACAAAGATTTAGTGATAATGAAAAAGTCAATACTGCCTTTACTCGACTACCTCCACTCCCCAAAATATAATGATATCTGCATATTAAATCTAACTGTTTAGAATAATAATGTAAACCTCATGGTCCTGCAATCTTTGCTCAGTACAATAAGAGAAGCTTACAAAGAAAGGAAATAATCCTAAAACACCATTAAAAAAGTATGTGTGGGGTGTGATATCCCCTTAACAGACATCATATGCCTCCTCTGGAGAAGTTAGTTCCTAATCTTGTCAGGGAAATGCATGTGCGTAATGTGCATATGTTCGTTGGTGATGCTTTATAAATTATCTGTCCCTGGATAAGAGGTTGTGTACATCTGAAAAGTTACATTGCTCTTGGTATGAAACTTTGTGATCTGATTATTATGATTATTAGAGATGCCTCTGCCTGAACTGAGGTGCAAACGAGGCCATATGCTGAAGTCAATAGTATGGATTTTTATTTAACAGTAAATGGGAGGTAGAGAGACTGACAGAAAGACAAAGAAAAATGAGGCGGAGAGAGAAAGAGAGTGACAGAGAAACAGAGTAAGTAGGAAGATTTAACCACTCGTAGATCCAGATGGCGTCCCGTTGGTCCTCTTCTTCTGGTCTTGTTGGTGGTAGGGGTCCCATGAAACGGAGAATTCAATGGGTTAATATTTGTTCAGGTGCAGTTCCACTGCAGGGCGGGGATGGAGGGGTTGCGGGGGGGCAGGGCGAGGGGAGTTTTAAACTGTTTTTTACAACACTGTGTATCTGTTGCAACACTGTGTATCACATACAGTCATCTAGTTGAAGGCCTCAGAAGTGAGTCTGTGGGCTTTGCTCTTCCTCTGCTGAACTCAGCCAGAGCTGTTTTTCAGCACAGCTGCTGAGATGGCTTTCCTTGTGGATATATTCTTCTCCCCCACCTTGTGTACTTCTCCTTAGACCTGAGATAACTGGACAACAGTGTCACCTTTATCTTTCTCAAGTTCCTGTCAGGTGGCTTAACTTACTTTCCAAACTTCCAGGAACTGACAGAGGAATATTCGAGGGGGAGTTTGTTGGTTGCAGATGAGCAGTTACTTCACTTTGCCATAGTGGGCAAAGTCCTTCGGTGATCTTAACAACGTTTGAGCCATTAAGCATTAACATCTCAGTCTCTCACACCACCCCATGGCTCAAACGTTCAGTAATTTCTCTTCTGCTGCTCACTCCAAATATTTGATGATGGTGATTTTCACATAACAGACAGAAAGAGAAAAAAGAGAAGAAAAAGAAAGAGACAACGTGAATCATTGTCCCAAACAATGTGTTTATCAAAGCAGAAAGTAAAATCAGGAGAATAATCACAGGATGTAATTAGATTGTAACAATTGATGGGATATAATAGTTAAAATAATACTTCTTAATATTAAAAAAGTTACAAACACAAAATTCAGGATTTAAAGGACAGAAACCGCTGAAGCAGTAACATAAGTAATCATATAGCGTATTGGGATAGCTAATCCTTTAAATCCTTAAAAATGCAACTTTACTGTTGGTAGGGTCATAAGGAAATTATTATCCATTTTAAATGTAGTTTTGGGGTTTTTTTTGAATTTCAGTGAGCAAATTGCCTTCATCGCATTCTTTTAGAATTGGTGCCACAGTAAATGGCAGCCACAACTGAGAAGCATGTGTGGTGCAGAATGTACTACACTTACCATATTGATCAGTGTAAATAAAAGAAATGAGGTGAAGTTAAAATACCCTCTGAGGACATATGATAGGAAACCTGACAGTGCATTAGACATGTTCAGGTGTGAATACAAATCTCTGATTTACATTAGAATGTTTAATCTTTGATAACAGATTTGGTATCAAAAATGGTTACAGGTAGACTTGCTTGAAAGTTTGTAAAAGGCTTTCTTGTATTTTATCCATGGTCCATTTACAGTCCTTCTGGTCTAGGAAAGGGGACTCAGCCATTTCCCATGTAATATTTTCTTTTGGTTTGTTAAGATTATGTAGTTCACTCATTAATATTTCTGAAAAATTTAATAAACTTATAATAAATCAAAAGCCTTCTGAGGCAGAACTGGGAAGGTTAATACATACTTGTATGATTCCAAATATGCATAAATTCTTGTACCAGCTCCCAGACTAAATTTGATTGAGACAAATATATATCCATAAGACAAAAGTAAAAGCTTTTCCCACATAAACTTAACAAAAATCTGGTTGTTCCCAGATTTAGTATATTTGCTATATCATGATGTAGCAGCAATTAATGAATAGTGAGAAGCAGCATTACTTTTAATGAAAGTAAAGAAATACTGTGCTTAGTCTTGACCTCTACTCTAGTGAATCTCAAACTAAAAATAATGAGATTCTTCCCACTAAGAAATTTAGCACTGGATCTGTTTACAGTCTTGGTGTATACTTTCTGATTGAAAAAATGTATTATTTGATCATAAAACCTTCATTCATAAATGATGGAGCTTAGTTACTGTGTTTGCAACAGACAATCCCTCTATAAAATGAATGCAAACCAGAAAGCATGCTTCTACCTTCAAAAGCTTATTATTGTAAATTTTTTCATCAATGAACACTGATAGGTTTTCACTGTGAGCTTTAGCTTTATAGTTATACATTTCTAAGTAATGTAAATATATGAAAATTCTGATGAGGTGTTTATTTTTCATTGGGTTAAAAAATTAAAACTAATTAAAATTTAAAATGAATCAGGTAATGTCCAAATAAAAATTCTTTCATAGAGGATTTATAATATTTTTTAATGAATGTTTTACAATGAAGTGACTTGATCTTCATTTTCTAACAGATTTATTTTAAATTTTGTACACGAAAACCGGCATTTTGATTTGATTCCGAATTTTGTAGTAAATTGCTATAGTTCTTGAAATTACATTTTCCACTGTAGGCACTTATATTGCTCTTCACTGATTTTTTATTGTAATCTGAGTCACCAAAAACCAGTGAAAATTTGGAGCTTTAGTATCTTTCACAGCAGAACTAACTGGATGTAGGTATCTAACAAATGTTTGAGGAAAAGGACTTTTTGGTGATACAAGCATTAAGTGTCAGTGTAGAGATGATGTACTTTGTATGTTATGGATGTGAATCCTAAGGTGAGGGTATAGATGTGCCAATGAATAAAAGCTCTGACGATTTTATAAAATCCTGAATACATTTATATACCCACAAAAGTTGTTTATAAAGCAGCAGGAATTCCTGTGAGGCTGTAAAACCTCTCAGACTTCTGAGGGTTTGTCAAATCCATGTGATCTTATGGAACTTGTAAACTGTCAGTGAGGTGCTGCAGAATTTGTAAACTTTGGACCTTAAACAGAATCTGGAGCAGCAGCTACAAAGCCTACCAGGACTTTTGAATTGTTCATGGTATTAGCATTTCAACAAGAAAAATTCAATTTACCTTTCCAAAATCACAGGCTACTCTCTAACATCACACAGATATTTGTGGAAGCAGTTTAGGATATGAAGAATCACCAAATACAGAGTTGCCATCTAGGTATCAGGTTGTTGAAGATGAAAAAATATCTTGAGAGGTTAATGATGCTATTCTCTACTGCAGTGCTCCAGATGAACTTAACTGTACCCATTTGGCAAACAAACCCTCTACAATTTTAAATCGGTAGGTCTACTGTAAGGAAAACATTTTCCTTTCAGTAAGTAGAAGTGAAGACAATGTGTTCTCAAGAGTGAATTGGTTTAAAATTAATCCAGTCATGGTTGATCCGTGATATAAACAACCTGGATAAAAGCAGTGGTTTGCATCAGTGCATTGGTTAAAAAAGAAGATATTGCATCTTTTGCTGCATGAGGTTCTCTAAAAATTGCTCAAACAAATGTTTGTATCTTCAGCTTATGTGAAGTCTTTTATAACCTACTCAGTTTTTGATTGTTTCTTTGAAACCAAGAGAGTTCAAGCCTTTCCTTGGCCTTCATCCCTGCTGGTAGAAAACCTATGTGTTTCAGTCAGCAGACAAAAGATGTGAGGACAGAGAAAACATGAGTTATCACAAAGTATTGGTACACTGGGGACTGACCTAAAGGAAAAGAGTCCTCACACAGCATTTTCCTTACCCCAGAACTGCTTCTGCTATAACTGACTGTATCATCTTCAAAAGATCTCTTGTAACTATTAACTTCCATTTCTCTCAGATTCCAGAAAAAAAAAAAAAATCAGTCAAATATTAGTTATGGTATAATGTCCTCCACTGAAGGTACAAGCATATCATAGTTAGAAACCTACATTTACATTACCAAGCTTTTAGATATTGTTCGAATTTCACTGTTAGGAAGGTGAAACTTGTGGATGTACAAGAAGTTTTTGTCACAAATAGAAATTCAGTTTAAATAAACAGTTTGTAATCTTCTCAAATATTAGGTTATGCTTAACATTTATTCTACTTAAAATTACATGTAATTAAGGCTACATTTTTTACTTTCATCCCTTTGTATCTCTCAGCTGCTGCACCTTAGAACATCATTTTAGGGGAAGGAGGGTTGTGGAATGCTGTATGTGGAGAGCAGAGCAATTCTTTTTAGACATCTGCCATTGCTTCTTATATGGATGAATACATAATACTTTCAAGTACACAAATCACATTTTAGATTTGGATCTCATTTAAATAATACATAAGAATGTAGAAAATGTTTCAGAGGGCAAGCAAATGCTTACAGCATAAAATTGAAAGAAATTTTGATAACAATTAACTTGTTGGTTTCTTCAGTGTGTTTTAAACCTAAGAGATGGTTATTGCAAAAAACAGTGTTGTTCTCAGTTTATCTGCATATAAAGGTGGAGAGTGAGGGAAATCAGAAGAAAGAACATGGTAAGATGAAATTCAAGTAGTTACAAACTCCTTGTCCTTGAAGTTTATATAAATAACTTTCCTGTGTTTTTTTAACCTGTTCCGCTTGCTCCCCAGCCACCTCAGCAGCGAGGCATGTCACTCTGATGGTTCACATCCATCTCCTTTTATTGATGTCCACTTTGGTATCTGCACAGGTCATCAATTTTGCTGCCTCTCTGGCAGCTGGAGGGAAAGGCAGGGCAGCCTTGTGGGACTTGGCATGTGAGGGGAGGCTCAGCTCACTGCTGAACTCACGGTTCCAGTCAGATGCCGCTACCAGCGTGTCATAAATCTTGTAGGTGACCCAGGTGAACTCTGAGGCTCAAAGCTCACTGAAAACTGATCAGGTCTCTGTTTAGTTTAACAGGCCCTTTTCAGTGACAAGTGAAGGGTTCAACAAATGCTCGAACCAGATATATATTAGTTGAAAAACTAATGGCTTTTAAAAGAATGTTTGACAATTGTTTAGGGCTGTCTGTAGATCCATTATACTGATAAACGACCAACTTGGTCTATACCAATCTGGAGATGGCCAGCAAGAAAGCAACTTTGATTATTATTTTTTTGCCTTCCTTGCTTCCCCACACACTCTCCACCTCTTTGGGGGCTTTATAAGAGCCTCATGTGCTGTTGTGGTCAGGAAGACTTAAAAAAGGCAGCAAAGGGTACCTGTGCAACTTATATTCAACGTTGCAATCAAACTGGAATTAAGCAAGACTGCAGATGCCTCCAGTGACCTGCTATTGACCGCCTGAACTTCTAAGTTAGGGTCAGTTGGGGCCCAGAGTAGGAGGTCAAAAGCTGGTCAGTGCTCTTCAGCTTCAGCATGTTGAATAGAGAGACTTTATTGCTGTGATTTATGCAATTTGCACAGACAGGTTAAGGAGACCTTAAAACATGCCACAGTGCTCACTTACACTGGTTACACCATCCACTTGGAAAATAAATTCCGATTGTCCATATGAAATCTCTTGTGGATACGCCTTGAAGTATTTTACTCCCTGTGCTATAAAGATTCATGCCCACACTCAACCCCTGAACATGACAAGGTTAGCGTTTCCAGATTTATTTAAACAGCATGAACACAACAAATGAAGCACTTTACAAAGTGGATTAATTGCAAAGGCAGAACAACAACCAGTAATGAATTTTTTTTTGGGGGGGGGAGGAAGCAGTTAAGATCTTTAACCAGTCACAGTTGCAATTTGAACACAGCAAAGACTGATTTTTAACCAAACCACACATATCAAACTTTGGTGCTTCCCTCTCAGTTTTTACATATTTTCTTCTCTTTGTACCAGAGATTCTACAGTTGATGGGAAACAATCAGAGCAATCATAAAGAAGAACTAAAAAAATTAAGAGCTCTTATCATTTTGCAATCAAAAGATTTTTTTTCATTTGAAGCTTAATATGGATTAAATTAATCTTAGCTTCCACACCCAAAAGAGTTTTAAGGACAGCCTTAGCTTCTGCTCAAACCTGTGTCTTTTTGAGCAGAAACTGACAGTGTGATGTGGATTTTCTGACACTCATCTCTGACCACCAGACTTGTTTTTGCTGGTGATCAAAGCCAGAAACTGAACCCTAGTCATGGAAGGTGAAATGGTGAGGTATTTTTAAAACCTTTAGAGCTACGTCTTCTTCATTGTAGTAGTTCATAACTCTTTGGTCTGTGTTACCCTGGTTTAACATCTAATTTAACAAGATATTAGTCCATTATAGGGTGTAATTGTATTTGACAGAATGAAGGGAAGATGTAAAATTTGCCAAGCTCTACTCAAAAAAAATAGTTTTAGTGAATGTATAGCTACTAATTTTCATAAGTATGTTAAGGATGCAGTTTCAGCAAGCATATTCTATGCCCTAAATTCTATTTACATGAAGCTCAAGAATGGCTGAGTGTGAATTGTTGAAATGCTAGGTAATTCCACCATTATTAATAAATATATTTATAACCAGCTATAGAACAGAGCAGCTTTGGCAGTTAAGTAATAATTTGTTTTTAAAAGAACTTATATATATTATGTTAAGTGGTATACTGGTCTGTCATAAGCAGAACGTTTATTATTAAGGCTGCCAAAATGTCTATTTATCTGAAAGCCTAAAATGGATACAAAAGACACTTCTCAAATCAATAATACACATTACAACGTCCTATAGAAATATCTTTCTCATGTAATGAAATATAGGAAAACCTATCAGCTTCTTGCTTAATTCCTTTAACTCAGAGATTAAGGTACCTGGTGCCATCCATGGATTTACACATAAAAGGTTCTATGAACAAGTAACAGGAGTAGAATATGATCTCTGATCAATCTGTAGAGACAGTGCTGATAGCTGTGGTCTTGTTTTAGCCTGCTCTGTGTGCTTACTTAAAAGAAAGACAGTGTTGCCAAAGCACAGGAGACAGTTCCCAGTCAGACTCACTTCATCTTCCAGTACAGACAGCTCTCTCACCCCAGAAATAGAGATGGATTCTGCTCCTACACATCTGGATGGCATCAGGGGCTGGTGTCAACTAAAGCCTTATAGTCCTGTGGGTCTGATGTGCCAGGCCATTGGATCCACACAGTCCAGTAAATCTGCTTGTCCGTTTGCTGCACCTGGCTAGAGGCAGGGCCCATCTAGTTCTGGTCATGGTACTCATTGCTCGCTTCTTGTGAGATTCCTCCGGGAGTGTTGGAAGTATCATTAGCACTCCTATTCTGTGTGAGGACTTGCCTATTGGAAATTAGAGCAGCATTTATCCTTGAAGAATTTCTCAACTCACATACCTGTGCTGCTAGGGCAGAGGTGGGTTTTCCATCCCATTTGCTTGTGTCCTCTCCCTTGTCACACAACAAAAACCATAGGTGTGTACCCTCCATCTCAAGCAGGGCAACGCTTGCTCCCAAGGGCAGAGACTCTCGTCCACACTGGCAGGGAACGGGACATTTCCTTTCCAACTTACTCAAGTCTTTTGAGTCTGTCCACAGTCTTGGACAGACTTTCCACAGCCAAGGCAGGTTGGTAGAGAGGAAAAAAGATGATCTTCATATTGTCAGAGTCAAGTAGTCACCTGAAACAGTGTTCTGCTTTCTTTCATTGACATCAGTGCCAATGAGTTGGCATATGATTTGGTGCACTCTGTACAAACTTCTACTGCATGGATTGTGTACACTGGACTTCATCTGGATCTACAGGAACTGCTCATTATTTGAATACCTATAGATTACCTTCAGCATAGTTAATTCTCTCAGGTACTGGATACCTTTCTCCATGGCATTCCACCTGCTTGGGCGCATTACTAGATCATCTTTGAGAGAACCTTTCCCTCACACTTGACAAGAGTTGCTTTCAAAGGCAGAGAGTTTCCGTCCCTTTCCCAATCCCCTTGTCAGCCCCCCCCCCCCCGGACAGAGATCCCAGTTTCTTGGCTCTGCTACCATCTAGTTTCATATCATGGGCCAAACTTTCCCAGCATCAGTGCAGCCCAGGTCAGCAGGGGCTTTCCTGACTGGTAGCTGAAATCTTTTTGCATATCTCTCAGCTTACCAGGGCATAGGGATTGGGTGATTATCTCTGGCCCTGCCTCTTCCTATTATACGCACTCTACTTCCTCTTCATCCCACACCAAGTGAACTGATTTGGTCTTGGATTTCTTCTTCTGTATAGGGGTTACTGCTACTGAGCATGGGTTGTTCCTCTGGTTCAGCTGCAGTTTTGAGCAGCCACAGTGCCTGTTGATCTGCTTTCCTCCTCCTCTTCACCGGAGGGTGCTGTCTAGTGATGAGCAGTGTCTGCTAAATAGCAGTCAGGGCCCAGCACACTGCAGTAAGTTGCTTTTCTCTGGAGTTGCCACAGCACTCTCCTTGCAAATATTCTGCCATTTCATCAGGGTCCTATAGTTGTTCAGGGTAGAACTTCCAAAACCTCGGAATAGAGAATTTTCCCCCAGACTGGACCATTTTCTCCCACATTCCGTGCCTCATGACTATCCACCCTCAGGGCAGATCTCTGAATGACCTTCCTAGAAATCTCTTTCTTGACTCTAAACATGGTATGGACTGTACTGAGGAGACCTGGCAGCCTTAGCAACAAGAACATGCTTTCTTTGACATCTAAAGGGAATTCAAATTTCCTAAAAGCTGTTGTAAAAGGCCTGAAGGGCCCTGGAAAAGAGTCCTTTTCTCCCTCCCCTGGCAATGAATTGAAGTGATATGGAATAACCTCCATGTCCTAGCCACAACCCCTCCTGGCTACTGCAAAAATTAACACTGTCCTGGCCAGAACAAGGACAAGTGGGAAGTCTATCCCACATTCCTAACGAGTCTGTGACAGACACCTAAGAAAGGAAAACCTCTTTCCTAGACGGTCTAAATTTTTTTTAGACATTTCTGCAAATTAAGGGAGGTTTAAACCCACCAGTATAAGAGAAAAAGGTTTTTATATGTTCAGTTCAGGGAAAGCTTCAAAGCTAATTTGAATCTTATCCAAGTTTTATCTAAAAGTTAAGCTGTATTTCTCCTCTAAAGAGGAACATGCTCTTTCAGAGTATTTCTAAAGCTCGACTCCAGATAGAATTGCAAATAATGCAATAATGCTGGATAATTCTTTGTGCATTGATAGTTATGTAAAGCAGACAAATCTCAAAAGGAAAAATAAAACCTTCTCTGAATACTCCAAAATACTTAGTTTGTGATTGGTACAACATACAAATTTCTTTCAACTATTTTATTTTCTAAGTATAAAAAACATACTAGATCAACATGGAGAACTGTGAGCAGGGAGAATCCTACAGCTATTAAAAGGCAACAGTATTTTGGAAAAGATGCCAAATTTAAACAGCAACATTTTAAGAAGAATTCTGCACTGTGATGAACTAACATGATGCTGATGAAGAAAGAAATACTTTGGCTGACAGTTAGTTATTTTGAGATCAATATAATTTTTAAAGACAAAAAAAATGTCTGATTTGGAAAGTGAAAATATAATCACAGCTTCAGAGCAAGAAACCAGTTTCTAAACAATTGAAAAGATGAATAGAGTCACAGGTTAGATACATATATAATTTTCTGTACATGTACTGCAGCAGCCTTTCCAGGGACAGTTAATGAATTTTGGTGGTCCTTAATACTGCCAATGCAAAAACCTGACCATTTATAGACAGATTAGGAAAACCTCAGACAGCCCAAAAGTTTAGATTGGGAAATGTCTGCCTTTAATATATTGAGCTGAGTTTTGGTGCCTGTGAGGTAATATCTGGTGAAGGGTGAATGAAAAATTGGAAGAAGATGTTATGATACTTATAATTTGAGTACAAAATAAAAACAGTTATCAACCAACAGGATTTAGTCCAAATGACAAATTTCTGCCCAGGAACAAATCAAGGCTAAGGCTGCACACGGATGAAGTAGGACCAAAGTGAAGGTAAATCTGGTTATTAATAATAGGACATTAATGCTGTAACATAGAAACACAGCACATCTTTCATCTTTGTGTGAGGAAAGGGCAAGATTAAAATGTATTTTGGGGCTTAATGTTCACCCAAGTGCAGCATTTAGACTTCAAGTACTTGGTGCCTAACCCTAAAATCCAAAACTACATGAAGTTTCGTTTTTTGGATTTATCTGCCCATTCTACAAAGAAAACCCAAACCTGACTTCCTGACGTGTTTTCTCTCTTTGACAACAGACCATGAAGACAGTCTGTTGAATATTTTCCTTATACTTTCTCTTACTTTCGTTGAAAAGCAAATTCTCAGCCTAAAAATTCCTAAGCAGTTTGGGCTTGCAGGTGCTCAACGGTCTGTACAATGCAAAAAAAAGCTTAACATTTTCAGTCATTTTTATGATCATATGACTCAGACTGGCATTCAAATAGAGTCAGCCTTCCTGTCCTTTACCAAGAAACTTGGAAACTGACTTATTCTTCAATATCTTATACAATGAAGACTATTTATTACATTTGATTCCCTATATTAATATCTTAAATGTTTTGTTACCATGTCAAGATTATAGAGTTATCAGAGTGATGAGCATAGAGGAACACTAAAACTCTAGCAATGTGAAACATGCTCTTGAGTGGCTTCTATAGGAGGATGCTCTAAATAACTCTATTTGTAGCTAGGATTTACATTTTTATTGTGAAAGCAGGTGGCTTCTTAGTTTCCTCTTTCGAGAACACACTGTGGAACAGTCAAACACTGACTTTTGGCTTTGTACCTTGCAAAGAAAGTAATTGCGTGGATTTCATATAAGGTGCCTTTACCTTCCCAAAAATAGAGAAATCTATAACATCAAATTCAGGCATTTAGCTTGTTTTTATGAGACTAACTGTAACTTGCATTCAAAAGAGCATCATGAGAAGTCAGGTTAGAAAGAAAAATAGTATATGCTCTTAAATGGAGCATGAAACCTCATCTAAGGTCAAAACTGAGGTCATAAAGAGGATAATATGGGCTTAGCATGCAGTGCAGCTGCTGTTTGCTGTACTTAGCCTGTGAATAAAAAAAGGGACTTTTGTTTCCACTACTGTTACTCCTTGCATCTTTCTAAGTAATTTCTTCGCTCAGCTACCTAAACTTGTATAATAGATGAGGCAGTTAAATTTAATATATATGTATCTGGCAGCCAGATATTTACTTTAAAGTATCTGATTTCAGAAATAAACAGTGTGATGTGGGTTTAATAGGCTGAATCTCTCTTGAAAAAATATATTTATAAATGCATATCCTCCTATGGTGACAAAACGATTTTTTGATGTGGCTGAAATCAATGTTTTCCATCATGTCTTGGAATGGCATTAAATTCTGCTGTAGAGGAGGAATCAACAACAGACCAAGCTCTGACTCCCTTTTATTAGGACAGAGGATCTGAGCAAACAACCATAGTTTTGTAAGGAGCAAAATTGAGAAGAAATCAGGTAAATAACCATTCCTCCGCGCAATGTCCCTTTCTGACTCCACAGTGAGTGGAGTGAGTCCACTCTCAACCAGAGAACAAGGCAGTAAAGGCTTTTTTGCAATGAACACCAGAAAGAAAATTGGAAAAGACACACTCCAGAGAAGAATGGTGAGGATTTACCAGATTAAAGCCACCAAATAGAACCATGATAAAAATCTAATTTCATTATTCAGAGGCTGCGGAGTGTATTTTACCTTAGGGAAATGTACTTTGACTCATTTTCAGTAACTCTATAGTCCATTTCAGTCTCTACGCTTGAAAATTAACAGCAGTTTAACAGGAGTATTGCCTGTACAGGTGGAACTGTCTGTTTAGGATTAGGCCAATAAATATTGATGGTGATAACTGTTCCTGACTTGAACAGTAGAAGGATAGAACTGAAAGCAGTTTAACTGACATTTGCGCTTATGCTTGGTAAACAGAGCTTGGTTTGAAAGTGCTGAACATACAGTATTGCCTTCTGCACTGTTCACATTAAAAAGTACCACTGACCACAAAGGTGACTTTGATAAAATGTTGTAGCAAATATTAAGTCATATAATTTCAGCAGAAATATATCACATATACAGTGGCAATACATAATAATATATGTCTAATTGTCCTTTGGCAACTTTTTTTTTTTGAAAGCTCATCTGTCACAATTTCTCATTATTCCAATGTTAAGTGTCACCTTTTGTCTGCACATACTTTCCAAATTGTACTTGTCTTGAACAGCAAGATTTTGAAAGTCCACGATGCACTGGAGGAGAGTGAGCTTTCATTTCTTATGTGTTTCCCATTAATTTTACTTTTCAACCTTTTTTCATAAATCAGAAAGTTTGTGAATTTCTCTGCATGATATATGTCACCCAGGAGGAAATAGTTTGCTCGCACCCAGTGTCCTACCTTATTAGGTGTGACAATTTATCACGTAACTTATCCTGTGCATCATTTTACTCAGACTAACTCTAAATAATTTAAACTCAATATGAGCTCGTTGTAAACCTGATTTGGCCAAGATGCATCAAGGTGAAAAGTCAGACAGTTCAGCTCAAGAAGACCTTTTAAGTGAAGTGTACAGCACATCTTGAGGGGATGCAGTCCCCATGGGGTAACATCCAAGGTGCATTAAAGAAATGAAGGGAATGGAGTCTGTTTCTGCAAGCGGCTTATACCTGACACGCTCTTGGACTTGTATAGGTGAATGATGCGTAAAACCCCCCGCTAAAAATCGTGTTCTTCTCTTTATAGGAACCACAATTAAACAGAAACAAAGTGTCTGGAAGTTATATCAAATTAAAAAATGTGCTGCTGCTGTTAACTAAGGGTCTCCTCCATTGGCTCTGAATATGATGCCCTTATATTAGAAACCTCTGACATTGCCTGCCACTTGATCTGGATACAGGAATATGGGATTCCAGGCAGATAAGAGCTGAAACTGAAGCTCCAAAACCCTTCCTTGTGCAAGTGATTAGGCACAGCTGTTTTGCTTTGCATTTCGGAGCACTGGAACTCTGCAATCTGCCACACTTTTACAGGACTGCATGTGCAGAGACTAAAAAAAGGTATCATGCCCTGGCTAGACAGCAGATGTGGGCATGAAGAAAAGTCTCCATTAAGAGAAAAAAATAAATGAAATAAAGATTTGAAAAAAAACCACAAATTGAGAGGCAAGAGGAAGAAATTAAAGGGAGGCTATATGAACAAGCAGAGGAAATTCATCTGTTTTCCTAAGATACAAGGGGTTAAATCTGCAAAGATTTTCCTCAAATGTTACAAGCCTAACATATTTACTCTTTAAAACATTTTTACACCTCTAAATCTGCCCAAAAGTATAAATTTTTAGGAGTCTAGAAACTCAAATGCCACCTCTACATTTGCACATTTTGTATAATGAAACATCTAATCAACTGTATTTCAGGAGGAAGGCTCCTTCAGCTCAAATCAACAATAAATAAATACTAGCATGCAAAGGAGAAATTATACGAAAAAGCCATTCCTCACACTTTCACAAACTGTCTTGGTTTTCTTAATTTTCCCAGCTCCAGGTCTGTGTTGTAAAAGGAGTTTCTCAGAGAAGCCTCTTCTATAATTGATGAAATATTTTTATTCTACATTTGTGGTCAAATAGCTATTTAAAGCCTAATCCTACTTCACAGAACCCTATGGGACACTTTTCCATTGATTCCAATAAGATCAGGATCCAGTGCCAACTTATTAAAGCTACAGAAAAATCCCTGGTGTAGAGTTTTTTTTAAAAATGTATTAAATGGGGAGGCAACTGATATATTTAATGAAGGAGTATAGAAATTCCATGTCATGTCTATCTCATGTTGGCCTTTTTAGCCACAAACACGCTTGCAACAAACGTGGGTAGAGCCCTTCCCAAATCTTCGTTCGCGAGGCCCAGCCATGATAATGATAGAAATTCCATGTAAAAAAAGTTTGAAATATGGTTAGGAAAATACATGTATTTGCAAACACATTTGTAAGAGGAATTTGTATTAGACACTTCAGGAGAAGTTTACTGTCTCTGTTATTAACTGGCAGAGAGCTTTGTTCAACAAGAACTCTTTGGGTTCTTTAGGCTAACTTTTTGTGACTTCAAGATGTTTGAATAGAGGTGCTTCTCTGATTCACTATGCAATGCAAAGTAAATTTTATGGGACAATCAGGCTGGCATGGATGTCCTGAGCAAGAAACATTTCACAATGCAGAAGCTCCTGACTGCTCGGATGGCAAGCTACCTGAGAAACAGTCATTCTTTGAGATAAATTTCCTCCTTCACGAGACTGCCACAAGAGCTCCAGAGTGGTTGGAAATAGAGTTTATTTTAATGAGCTTCCCATTTGCAGAAAAGTTTTACTTTGAATTAATACCTGAAAGCTTTATCTTCACTGCTGCAAGGGTGTGGGACTTTTTTTCACCCTTCAGGATAGCAGATGCTGTCTATACCTGTGAGTAATCACAACTGTCACACTTTTTTTTCACTTGAAGTAGGAATTTTGTGTGGGAGAGGACAGATTTCATCTGCTGTGGTTTAAAAGTTGTGATTACTGAGCGCTCCTTCCACTCCCACATTTTTCTACTTGAAAAGAAAACCCTAAGGGTTTCCTACATCAGAAAGTAAAGCTGACCTCTCTTGTACTTCCAAATAACACAAAGATAAGCGTTTTCTTATGTTCCAATTAAAAAGGTTTCAAAACTGGTTAACACCCACTGCTGGTGATGGGAGAAAAACAAAAAGGGCAAGGGGCAAGTGTGATGTGAGTAAAGTTCTTGTTTTGTGAAGAAAAGGTGAATTTTAGCTCTCTTCTCATCATTTTGGAGGCTCATCTGGAAGGAAGACATTCTAAAAAACTTTATCGTATGTGATACCTTTCTTGCAACCTTACATGTAAGCATAAAATTACAGCAGTACATCCTCTGGTATCATTATCATGATAGGCTCAAAAATAATCTGAAATCATGATGGAAGAGGACAAAAAAGAAAACAGTGGAGATTTTTTGATGCTGTTTTCCCAAGTAATCCCCCTTGGTTTTAAAAACAATCTTGATTTGAAGGGATAGGGAGGGGAAAGAAAACAGAGGGAGAAGAAATGGAAGAAGAAGGGAAGAGGGAAAGGGAAGGGAAAATTTGGGAAGGGAAAGTTTGGGAAGGTTTGGGAAGGAAAGGTTTGGGAAGGTTTGAGAAGGGAAAGGAAGGTTTGGGAAGGGAAGTGGAAAGTGAAGGGAAAGAATTCAGCAAGTTGGACAGAGCAGAATAATATTAATAATAAGAGAATTTGGGTCGTAGGCCGAAAGAGTAGCAGTATAGAAATGAGGTCCTGTAAAACCTGATTCTAGAAAATCAGATCTAGGAATAACTCTATGCTCCATTGAGAAAAAAAGGTTGAGAAAGACAGTATTCAAGTTATCCACAATTGGGAAGAAGAATTAAATTCAGCATAAAACCTCTTCATTACAGAAAATGATATCCTAAAACTGGTAAGCCATTTCATCGGTTTCACATTGCACTGAAATTTGTCAGACAGGGTAAGGCGAAGAAGTTGTCTTTCTTTGAGATACATGATGGGAGAGGAAAGAGATGGTATACTGACAGCACAGTAATGGAAGGAGGTAAAAATGGTGAAACCCAAACTGCTGATAGAGAGTAAGAAAGAAAAACACAATGAGAAAGATTTCAATATAATAACAACCAAGAGACTAGAAATGGAAACTTTGATGGTCACAAAACAAATGCAGAAAACATGTGGGTGGCTAGAGAGATCTTTGATCATGTGACTCTGCAGAAGTCTGGCAATTTTCTGAAGATCTTAGAGGAAAGAGAGTTTCTTCACAGCATTGCACATGGATTTCCTGGAAAAGCACTGTAGATCTGTGATTCATATCTAAAAAAATGAAAGAATAGGACAGGATCATGGAAGAGGCCTATAAAATATTTGGAAGAACAAAAAGACATCTAATCTCTGCTGATGTTAGTCTCACACACTTTGTGGTATCAGCCATCACCTGACGTCTGGAAGGGATAATCTGTTGGATAGATATGGAGGATAGTTGCATCCAGAAAGAGTGAAAAAAAGAGAACACTTTAAATAGAGTAACAGAAGACTGTGAAAGTTGCAAAGGAACTCTGCTCATGGATGGAAGTGTGGTGAGAAGGCAGTAAGGAGGGAGATGAATCATGGGTATGAAATGTTCATCATTGTGGTGTAGGATGCTCAAAAATGGTGAGTCAGGCCCTGGCAGAGCCCTGAAATGAGGTTGTCAGCTCTGGAGGGCTTGTTTAACTCAGGATTTGTTGTAAAATACCACACTGAAGTTTGCTTTCCTGTGGATGCTCTGCAAATCTCAGTGTTGGTTTGGAACAGTCATTTTAACACTTCTAACTCCTATAATTCAACTGAGAATTGGAGATGCATGAAAACAGACAGAGAGGAGAGGAGTGCCTAAGTCAGAAACAAATATTCTACTTTCCTCAAAACCTCTCAGATTTATATTTCTTTTATTGCAAGTTCTCCCTTTCTGTTATCTGTTCTTTGCTTCTGCTTTTTGTGTTTTTCTTTTCTTGACTGCTTCTTCCCTCTTTTTGGTGTTTCTTCTTATTTATCTTAACAAAATTGTTTTTTAAAGCCTTTTTCTATAAATTTCCCACTATTTTGTTCTTAACCCTACATTAGCAAATACCTTTGCACTTTGCTCTTCTCTAACTTCCCTATGTCTCCTTTGTTGCACTTTTCCCCTTCATTTCTCTTTTATTTTCTTTGCTTTCTCACTACATTCTCCATGCCAGAACTTCAGCAAAAGATCAAAAGGGAAAACCCGGCAACACAAATTAGAGATTTGATGGCAGCCAAGTGTAACTAAATAAAAATGCTTTTGCATTAGCCACAGTTACTAACAGCATTTAATAGTTGGCAATCTGTAGTTTTTACTAGGCGAAAAACATAAGTAGGCACAGCAGACAGCATAGTAAAAATTGCATTTCCTATACAAGCTTGTCCAAAGTAGCACATCTTTTGTGAGCATTTTTTTCTTCATTAGTATGAAATGAAAACTTGAAATATGTACATTGTAAACTATGGCTTGAGACACAAGTAACCTAAATTTGTATTATTCCTTCCCAGGCCCTCAATGAATATAATATCATTTCACTTTCTGACATGGAAAGGCACAGGTGAGTACAACATCTACTGATTAGAGAATCAATACTGTTTCACACAGCTTATTTTAAAGGATGTAATCACCCAGATGTTGCTGCTGTCAGTAGAACTGCAATACCGTGCACGTTCACACTTTGAGATGCATCAGATAGATACACCGTATCTGTATGGAAATATTATTTTAACATACCTTAATTGTATTCAATAATCACATTTTATAACCTTTTAATTGACTAGTATTTAGTGTTTGGCAATTAAACGATTGTAACCAACCATCCACTGAAGTTAATTATCTGTAGATTATGCTGGTCACTTTAAGTATGTCTTTTACTATGTTTAGGACATGGCATTTTTCCAATTTCTTAATGGGCTACATTTATAAAGGGAACTACAGCAAACCTGTTCTCTGTAGTGTATTGCAGAAGAATAACTCATATGATGGCAATCTTGTTAGAAGCTGTTATGAACAACATTCCCTTCAGGCTATATCTTAAACTGTCAGTGTAGCTACTCTGTTTTACACTGGCTGAGGATTGGGACACATGTATGATTGCAAGGAATGGTAACTCCTTTAGATGCATCAAATCTTTTAAGATAAAGAATGTTGGTACCAAGAATAGCTGAGTTAAAAAACATTTCTAAGAATAGCAGAGTAAAGTAAGAATAACCACACTGATGATAGTGCTAGTTGCTCTGTACTTATGTCCATGTAAAACTCAGTTTGCTCCTTTACAGAAGGACCAACCATGAGGTCTTTAAGGCGTTCCATTAGTGCAAAATAAAGTTTGGGAATAAAATTAAAATTAATCACTCTTGTCAAGTAGCATTCTCTGTGTTCAAAGAATGTAATAGAAAATCAATATCATGAAATTATCTCCTGAAGGAATGATCTTCCATTTATATTTAACTATTTTTCTCTGTTGGGCCAGCATGGCTTACAAGCATTAGCCCTTCAGCAACATGTCGTAAGTGCCATTCGCAGAAATACAGGAGGATAATAGAAACTGAATCTACAAATTTTTCAAGGTCAATGGGGAAGAAAGTACTCTAATTTCATATACCAGAGCTGACCATATTACATGCTTTTATCCATACACGGTTTTGAACCAGAATATGTCAATCCATGATGCCACTGCACTGCATGTTTGGCAGCAGCCTGATGGTTGCTTGTCTGGTAACAGACAGTGGTCCTTTCCTGTGATGGAGCTGTAATGTCTCTTGGAAGCACTTCACTGCTGTGAGCACCTGTGCATGCTCCCCTCTACAGAGTTCATTTGATACAGAAGATTCAGGTTTTATGGCACTTAACAACTTTTGATATAGATCCTGCAGGAACAAGTGGGTTTTTTGAATTAATATATGCAGTTGAAGTTTGGCTAAAGAAAGTCATATCTTTCTATGTAATTTTAGGACTTTGTTGTATTATGCAGTTTTTTACAATGACAATGTCAAGATTTCACTCATTAGTTTGATTGAAAATAGCAATGTGTGATTCCATATAGGAATGTATGTTGAAGCAAGGATTTTGAAACACATCCCTCAATAGAACGGTTACAATGGATCAGTGAAAATAATAGCTACAGAACTGGGATTATTTTTTGTGATTTTGAAGAAGTTTGGAGTGAAAGCATTTCTTCACTTTCACATCCACTTTCCTCTCTTGTAGCTGAATCTTGAACTAGATGTAGTGATATGTGATCTCTTGTGGTATGTCATGTACAATCTTTTAAACAAGTCTCTGTAGGCTGTCTGCAGGAGCTCACCCAAATGCAAGTTCTGTACTGGCACACGACCAAGCTGTATCAGAGGTGATATGGAAACAGTACCTTCACCTACAAGATTCAAAGATCCAGAAACAGACTCAAGGTCATTTATTAGACGGACAGATGTACATCAGTGTTTTGTCTTCTCTTTTTATTTGTTTGTATGATAAATTTTGAATCTTAGCCTCTCAATAGTTAAAAATAGTTAAAAATACCAATAACAGCAATGCACCATAGAAAACTAGATCTCACCTTGTTTTCTTCTGAGCCACAGTCACTGGACTTTTCAGAGTAAGCATGACCAGCAGAAAAATACCTTCTTTGTGTAGGTGCAAAAAACTTATCCTGGAAGAACAAAGAAAGGCAAAGTGTGTAATATGTCCAGCTTCTCTAGAAGCTCTAGGCTAGAGCATTTTTATACGTGATTAAAACAGGAATAGGTCTTTGGTGCCAAGAGCTACCGTAGTTGGTAACTGAGGCATGTGTAGAAACAGGTACTTCTAGTTTTTTGTTTAGCAGTGAAGAGAACTGTGGTGACCACAGGCTGGGTCAACCCAGCCTCTTTTCTATGATTTACTAAAATCCTCCTGCAAAAATAAACTATGACAATAAACTATGGCAATTATATACGTAAGGAATTTGCAGAGAAAAAAAATTCCTTTTCTAGCACTATTTTGTCTGCAAACCAAGCTGTATCTGTTTTCATGCTGTTGTTAAAATATTTTTTAATAATTGCTAATGGATAGCGATTACTTGTCTGCTTTTGTTGCTTTTATACAAATAACATTGGCTTATGGTTTCAAGTTATTGTTGTCTTGCATGGAGTGACTACATCAGTGGACAAGGGAAGAGTTACAGATGTCATTTATCTGTATTCCTGTGAAGTCTTTGACATGGTCTCCCACAACATCCTTCTCTCTAAACTGGAGAGAGATGGATTTGATGGGTGTACTATTAGATAGATAGATATATAAGAAATTGGTTGGATGGTCACATCCAGGAGGTAGTGACCAACAACTCAGAGTCCCAATGGACGTAAGTGAGAAGTGACAGAGTCCCAATGGACATCGTGTCACTCAATACTGACCCATACTGGTCCATATTGGGACCAGTGCTATTTAATATCTTCATTAATGACATTGATGAAGGGATTGAGTGCACCCTCATCAAATTTGCAGACAACACAAAGCTGAGTGGTGCTGTTGACATTCCTCAAGGATGGGATGCCATCCAGAGGGACCTGGAGAAGCTTGAGAAATGGGTCAGTGGGAATCTCATGAGGTTTAACAAGACCAAGTGCAAGGTGCTGCACCTGGGTGGGGGTCACCTCCAGTATTAATACATGTTGGGTGATGAAGAGATTAAGAGCAATCCTGCTGAGAACTTGGATGTGCTGGTGGATGAGAGACTGGACATGAGCCATCAAAGTGCACTTGCAGCCCAGAGAGCCAAACGTGTCCTGAGCTGCATCAAAAGCAGTATGGACAGCAAGTCGAGGGAGGAGATTTCTGCGCCTCTACTCTACTCTCATGAGGTCCCACCTGGAGTACTGCATCCAGATCTGGCAATCCCAGCACAGGAAGGACATCAACACTGCTCCAACAGGGAGTGAGACCAGAGGAGGGCCACCAATATGATTAGCGGGATGAAGGACCTCTTCTAAGAGGAAAGGCAAAGAGAATTAGGCTTGTTTAGCCTGGAAAAGAGGCTTCGAAGTGACCTAGCTGAGGTCTTCCGATACCTGAAGGAAGCCTACAGATGGGGAGAGACTCTTTACAAGGGGCACAGGGCAGGACATGGGGGAATGGCTTCAAACTTAGATATTAGGATGATTTTTTTACAATGAATGTAGTGAGACAGTGGACCAGGTTGCCCCGAGAAGTTGTGGTTGCCCCAGCCCTGAAAGTGTCCAAGGCCAGGTTGAATGGGACTCTGAGCAACCTGATCAAGTGGAATGTGTCCCCACTCATGGCAGGGGTGGCAGAACTAGATTGCCTTCAAAGGCCCTTGTCAAAAGTCTCTCTCCAGCTCTCTTCTGCTAGGAAGGTGTCAGTTTGCATCTGACTGAGCTCAGTAGGTGAAGGCAGGTCAAGATCCTAATGACAGTGTGGCACTTTGCCTGAGAAAGGAGTGTGCATGTGGCTGTGCTGCTTTTCAGCATCATTAGATTTGCAATGGTTGGTTTAGCCCAGTTAAAGGTTTGAATAATGCTATACTAGTTAAATGTTTTCCAGCCAGGTTTCCATGATTTCCCACCCCATCCCACCCCAATACTGAGTGCGTTCACATGTATTGGGAAGGAAGTGTGATCTGGAATGTGTGCAGCTACTAGGCCTGAGGCTGTGTTTTGTCATGTGCATAAGTCTATCCAGTCCAACATGTTAACATGGGAAACTTAAGAAGTCTTTCCTTTTTCAGAGACAAAACCACAAGCATGGAATTTTTTTTACTTAATAGTAGGATTGCTTCCAAAATAATTACACTATGGATTTGTTTACATGATGCACACAACTAGCCTACCCTGTTATTCGTGTTAAAAATGCATTAGGACAGTGCTTTCAGATGCATGGTATTATTCTTAGAGTGTCCTGTGCAGGACTAGGAGTTGGACTCAATGATCCTGATGGATCCCTTCCAACTCAACATATTCTATAATTCTATGTATGTAAGTATACATATGTAAGTATATAAGTGCCTTATAAGTAATCCACTCTAGCTCCCTTGTTTCTTGGGGAACAAGTAGTGTCATGTGATGGCAGTATTACAGAGAAAAGCCTGCTAATCCTGTGC